>NC_079896.1:26303329-26357405 GCF_024868665.1 Triplophysa rosa
CTCTCTCTCTCTCTCTCTCTCTCTCTCTCTCTCGCTCTCTCTCTCTCTCTCTCTCTCTCTCTCTCTCTCTCTCTCTCCCTCTCTCTCTCTCTCTCTCTCTCTCCCTGTCTCTCTCTCTCTCTCTCTCTCTGTCTCTCTCTCTCTCTCTCTGTCTGTCTGTCTCTCTCTCTCTCTCTAAAGCTATACTACCAATTCTCCTTACATTCCCCCTGGCCTTCTCTCAATCCTTTTTGTCCTCTTCTCTCTCATTAGTTCAGCTGCTGTGACAGGGGTTCATAAATCTTTCGTTGAGAGAGGTGAGCCGGCGCACTTCTCCCACCTCACCTGCTGTACATCAGGTGCTCACACAAACCGCACACGTGTGTTTTCCCCTACATGTTCTGTCAGCCATATAAGGAGTGTAACCGAAAGCACACAGGGATGGAGTTATGGAGAAATGATAGAGATTGTTGTTTTTTCAGGTATCTGCTTTTATATAAACACTCAGCTGACAGCTGGTCGTAGATTGTGCCTTAGAGGCAATCCTCGTTTGTCAATAAGAAGGAGATGAAGTGATGTGAGTCTTCAACAAACTTGTTCATCAGTTGAGCTGATGCTCTGTTGCCTTGGTAACCGTCCATCGCAGCCCCCTTTCCCACCCCACACAGTGTTGGTCTAGGGGTGTTAATTATTTTTATCTGCTTTTTGTCCTTTCCACCTCTGAATGTTCTATATCTAATGTAGCGTACATTGTGTTTTTAAAAGGACATGGCGTTGTTATGCCAGATGACATGAACACACACTGTATGTCCATCATTTACTCATGTTATTTTAAACCTGTTTGGGTTTCTTTCTTCTGTAGAACACAAAAGAAGATATTTTGAAGAACGTTGAACGCCATTGACTTCCATTGTATGAACACAAAACATTTCTCAAAATATCTTCTTGTGTGTTCCTCTGAAGAAAGACCCGCATACAGATTAACACCCACATGAGAATGAATAAATGATGACAGAACTGAACTATCTCTATTATCTCTAAATGTACAAACAAACAGAATTGTTCTTTGAATTAACTGTTCAATTCAGAAAAGCCAAGTCGCGCGTGCTTTTATTGTATTGTAAAATCTGCTAAACATCTCTTTTAATATTCCACTATTGAGAAGAATGGGTTGAAGTTGTTTGCTCTTGCAATAGGCTTCTGTTTTTGATCAGCGTTCTGCTTTTGTTACAAACCAAAAAAAGGGTTTGCTTTGTAGTTCTCCATCTGAAATGTTTCATTTTAGTGTTGTATTATTGACATTTTCTAAATTCTTTCAGCTCATTAGTAGGAATGCTCAGACATTTTTCTAATAGCTCAGGAGATTTGATGAAGTTCTCAGTATTGCTCAGAGAAATAAAAGCAGGAACTATTTGTCAGATTTTTCACATGAGAAAAATCTGAGATGCAGATGAGACTAACAAAATTTCCAAAATAGACTCTTTCTGATGTCCGGAAGAGGTAAGACAGTTCTGTTGCGTGTGTATCAGTGTGTGTGTTTGTGTGGCCTTGTTTTTATATCCCGGTGGGGACCTAAACCTGACCGCACCACAACTGATGGGGACTCATGTCACCAAAATTGAGGTCCCCATGGGCAAATCACAAAGCGTACAGAACGATATTTTTTTAAATCTAAAAATTGAAACAGTTTTCTATGATCTTTAGGTTTAGGGGTAGGGGATAATATACAGTTTGTACAGTATAAAAATCATTACGCCTATGGACTGTCCCCACGGAGATAGTAAACCAGACATGCGCGTGTGTGTGAGACACTTCTGTTGTGTGTGTTAGTCCCTTGTGAGTCCCTCGTACAGTTAGTTAATATAATGGTGTGTGATTGAGGGCTTGTATCCGTGTACACATGGGATGTGCTAATTGCTTTCTATGAAGTCTTTTATCAGTTAAATGAGATCCAGCAGTCTCCCCGGCAGGCGCAGGGTTCTGCTGAGTCTCAGAATGTGTGTTTGTACATGAGCTCAATACATCTGTGACTGTGTGAGCACGGCAGAGATTCATGAGCAATACATCTGAAATTAGAGCAAGCTTCTATATGATCCATGTGCAGTATGGAGAACAAGAACAGTCCTCGTTATTGTAAATAAAGACCTCCGTCTCAAATGGGTGTTGCTGACCCCAGCTCAACAAGATTTCATATCGTCCTTTATCTTTCAAAACAAACGTAATACACACTGCTGCTTAAGGACTCATACGGTCTTCCCGTATTTACACATGCTAACACAGGTTTGGTGTTTAGAAATGAAGGAAGGTCTATTTAATTCAGTACATCCTTCTGTAGGATCCCAATGTTAAAGTTGTGGTTGTTTATTTGAAACATTATTTGAACATACTGTCAGTCTGATCATAATATATCGAGGCTCAGTTCAGCTCGGGTTATTTAAACATCGACACAAAACCTTATCGTAGGGTGCGTATCAATGGGAATATTTCATTCAATTAAATTCAAGTTTAATGTAGCACTTATTTACAGTCTTCTATTATTGCAATGCAACTTTACAGAAAATTGTAGAACAAACAACAGACCCATAATAAATTGTATAAAAATAAAGACAAAATAACTGATTAAAAAACAGGAAAATTATAACGATTCATTTCATAATGCATTGCATTGTAGAATACGTGGTATAATAGCAAATTTTCCATTTCATGACTTCATCAAATGAGTCCATCAAATACAAAATGACAGCGTGAACTATCAGTCATAACCAAAAAATGAGGTTATGATTAAAGTTGCGTATCTATCTGGAACATAGTTTTCTTATGTACGTGTGTTGAAGTACTGAGAAATCCAAACCAATAGCTCAACTTATGAATCATGTTGTGCATCGGACAGTTTTGAACACAGATCGTTTATGTACTTGCTTAACATCTGAATTTTGTTTCGTTTTAACCTAAAAAAAAGTTTCACCTTAAGTAAACAATGACTGAGCCTAAACTCACTTAAGTGGACCTTAGGAAAAAACCCAACAACAAATGATCAAGTTTGTGAGGCCTGAAGTTTCATCAATAGAGTCCGAGCTGTAATGACCCGTCCAGTCCATGCTTTTTCCAGCCCTCCAGAGGTTGAACACTGATGGGCTTCATAATCACAGATGTGTGTGTGTGCAGGACAACCTGAAGCACATCTCAGTGTCCTTGTGTGCTACTGCTCCCAGGTGAGCAATTACAGCACATCCCCAACACACACGCACACACACCATCAGCCGAGTGTGTGGTTGAGAACCAGTCTGTCTGGCACAGGAGAAATCCATCATTTATATGGACGGATACAGACAGGGAAGGGAGGTTTTTAACCACTCTGTCCTTTACAGTTGGGACACATCTCTTCTTCTGCTGTTTGGCTTCTTCTTACCCCCCACATATCTCATCTGTCCCTCACATTTTGACATTTTTTTGCACTTTTTTGACTGGCTCCATGCAGAGGTCATTCTATATATTTCCTGCTATTCCGTGTCAGTTTTGTGTTCTTTTTTCTCACACAGATCCGTTGTTTATCCAGCTTCTCTGTCCTCATATTTTCCTTAATCCTACCTCTTTCTTGCTGCTCATCCTTTTCTCATCTATTTCAAGACCTCTCACCCAACTTTACCACAATCTATCTCTCCAACTCTTGCCTGGAGGAAGAAGTATCTCATTTTTCCGCAGTTTTAATAAAAGTGTGAATGTATTCTTGGAATATATTAAATATTCATCATTCCCGATGTGTATTAATATTGCATTATTAATATCCTGTGATGGCAGAGGTCTTCCGGGGAAGTGCATCGATTTACCTGGATTCTTTTGGGAAAGGAAGGGCATCTGTGCAACACCTTTGGCTGGATGGCATGTATTCAATGTGACATTTTGTGAATACTTGTTTAGTTAAAAACACGATTTCACGTGTTCCAATAAAATTCCATTGAAAGTTCGAATGGTAAACAGGACTCTAGGGAAAAAGAGAATGATACTTGGATGTTACATGTAATTTTTGGAATTAGTTAAAAAAATTAGTAATTTCCCCAGTTTTTTAAGTTTAAAAGGTGAAAATGTACATTTTTATTCTGTTTATAAAACATTTAATTTCTAATAATGTATTTAAATTTCTCTTTGTTCACATTAAAGGTTAAAAAATAAAAATGTTTCGGTTGTCAATTACTCTTAAGTGTAAACAACTTTATTAGAATTAATGACATTTCTCCAAATTTGCAGAAAACCTCAAAAGATTCTGAGGATTTTTCCCACATAATTAACTACACGAAATAAACATTCCCGAAACACAATGTATGCAATGTTTTTTTGTACATATTTGCTCTTTCTCCCAAGTTGTTCATGAAAATGCATTCAAAGTTCAAAAGGTATAATGGAATGAGACATGGAAAAAGAAATTCCACCAGATTCCTCCTTTTGGTTTCTTTCCGAAGGATTTGTTTGAAATTCGGTGTAAATGCGTGTGTGAATAAATGGGATCACATGTCTCCGTCGAGGCTGGAAAGCAGCGAAGGGACGACTCGGAGGCATGTCTTCCTGGAGAGAGCTCAAACAGTCTGGCTTCACTTACGCCTTCTGAAGAGAACTATCTCCAGAGAGAGCGAGAGAGAGAGAGAGAGAGAGAACAAAAGTGCTGTGAAGAGAGCGGATGAATGGAACGAATGGATGGAGACGAGTGTTGATTTGATATGAGAGTCGAGCATCGTCTCAGGTTCATTCTTCGCCTCTGGATGTCGAAGAACTCTCTCAAATGTAACGGTAGGTATATCAACTCAACATTTATTCATCTTTTCTGTGACCCACTTTAAAGTGTAGTCTGAACGGGGCACAGTGTGTTCTGTGTATCTTATACACGTTTCCCTGATGTTTGGTTTAAACCGAGATCAAACGTTTCCCACTTTCTCGTTCTCTCATTGCAGTTCAAGTTGTCTCCTGACTCATAATCCATCTGCTCGGTGAAGCTCTAAACGCTTGCGTACAGCCAGGAAAACAAGACCGAGGCTCCTGAAGGTGACGGGGAACATGCTGTCGATGTCAAACTGGAACTTTCCGGCTTCCACACACTTGAAGAGCCATGGAAAGCATCCTACGGAGCGGACCGATGTCCCTCGATGGCTCTGAATGGGACGGGTGCTGGATTCAGCTCCTCTGTGGTATCGACGGACAGAAGTGACAGCCGTGGGTGATGGAGCAGAAGGTGTCTCTGGTTCTCAATAATTCAATGGATTGTAATGAGAGTGAAAACAGAAACAGGTCAGACTTTTTGACCGCGATGTCTGTGCAGAAGAACTGGGTGGCTCTGTTGATTTCTCTGGTCATTATAATCACAGTGACGGGGAATATTCTGGTCATCATGGCCGTGAGTCTGGAGAGAAAGCTACAGAACGCCACCAACTACTTCTTGAGGTCTTTGGCCTTTACAGACATGCTTCTGGGTATCCTGGTGATGCCAGTGGCCATGGTGACCATCCTCTATGGTGAGTTTATTTATACGTTTCGTTTGAGTCTCAACTTAGTCTCAGGTGTTTCTTTTAAAATTGCTTAGGAGAAATAAAAACAAACAAATGGGAGTTGAAACGCACGAAGAGCATGGAGCTGTAAAATGAATGCGGATCTGGATTTGAGTCAATGAAATGTTCGAGTTCATATAGAGAGCTTCAATAATATAGACTTTCGATTGCAGACATGACAAATCTGAGCTTTGAGCTCAATTTCTGACTCTTGTTCACATATCAGAGACAGACAAGCTCTCCATTTACCTTCATTGATGTCAAAATAACTGAGATATCAAACATGATTTCATATTGATCAACAGTTGGAAGTTTGCCTTAAAAAAAAAAAATATATATATATATATATACGTATATATATATATATTAGATTTATTATAGTATGAAATGCTGTTGATTACCAAAAAAATGGTCATTTGTAAGTTTAAGCAAAAGTAATGAAGCAGCAATCAATGGTGCCGGGTGTTAAAGCTGGGCAAAGCCACCCAATTTTTAACCCCTTTTCTGTGCATCATGCAATCATTTTATTCGTAACTTTATTCGTGACTTGTTTTTTACAGTGCAGTTTTACAGTATATGTCGTAAAAACATCCTCATCCTCAGAGTAAAACATTATACATCCTCCAGTAATGTTCTTCCGGGTCAAAGGGTGATCTTGTTGGTAATATTTGTATACTTTGAAATCATGTGTTTTTCTTCCGAACATAAACGAGGCCTGCATACGTTCTGCTGGAAGGTGATTTATTTCTGTGCATAATGAGTGTGTGTTTGGCCGTCGGCTGTGTCTTAAATTAGCCGGCTTGTACTTACGCATGGAGAGAGAAATCCCTCTTCCCCTGACTTCCATCGCTTTGATGAAGAATCAATTATGCAGTCATGATGCTTTGCTTTGGTGTGTGTTGGAGCTACAAAAAAGTGTGAAGGTTCCGTTCTGATGTCCCGAATAATTTAAGCCAGAGGATTCTAAAACACAACACTTTCTCCTTCTAATGTCCCAATGACAGCTGGCCCTGCCGACACACAACTCAATTATTTATTTTCCTCTATTCTTCCTGTGTTGGCAAAGTTTATCATGTGTAGATAATCACACTTTACACACCAAAACTTTATATAGCAATTAAAGCGTAATTTGTTTCTAACTCAATCTAATGTCAAAATAAGAGGAAAGTGAGATGTTTAGTCTGTAAACAAAACAAAACAAAAACAAAAATGACAATAAGCGAATTCGCCAAACTTTTGCTCATCACACATTCTGAGCAAACACGCCATTTGCATTGCGTTATTACCTGGACACCTGGGGAAAGCAGGTGGTAAACAGATGTTTGTGTACATTTAGCATTGATCGTGACAGCAGTTATTCATCAAATGATGATCAGTCTGGAGCACTTTCTGCATTTTAAAGAGCTGATGCAGCTGCCTTGATCACAGTGTGAACTGATCAGAGCCAATGCTTTATTTCTTTCATTTTTTCATTCATTAAATGACTTACGTCTTTCAATGGGTTAAAAGTTCGTCACAATCGGTCTGTTTAGCCGCAGGTCCATGCGTTACCAGTAACTGTTGAGAGATTCCATTTATAACTTTTTACATGGAAAATCTGTAAAAAAATAACAGTGAGCTGTGGTTCTGATATCTTTGCATCCTTATTCCCACGTCGATGATGTAATGTTATTATACATAAGCGAGTAAAAGCAGGTATATCCTACATGAAACCATGAATGCGAAAATACAGGTGCCGCTACAAAGCGTGGTTCTCTGTTTAATCTGAACCTGTCATGACAACTCATGATTTGATTTTACAGAGAACAGCAGTTTCAGTGACGGTGATGTCGATGTGTAAAACTGTCCAGAATCTCATCGGGTTCAGCTTGCTCTTGTACTCAATAAAACAAAGACACGCAAGCTCTTCCAAAAGATCTCTGTTCTCCTGTCGTCATCAGAATAAAGGGCTGATCCTCGTGAAACACAAAGCTTTGTTTTGTCATTGAAGATTATTAACGACGAGTACTATATCCCAAGATAATTATTGATGATTTTTGAGCGGGAGGTCTTCTGAAGAAAGCCTAAAGTTCTCCAGCACGATGAGATCTGGGTGGTTGTCATGCAACCTTCTCTACGTGTCTCTACGATGTGTGATATCCTTACAATCAATACAGTCAACGGGGTTCCGTGTTGTTTGGGTATCAAGATTTTTCCAAATATCGTCTTTTGTGTTCTATAGAAGAAAGGTTTAGAATGACACGAAGGATGATTTTTCATTTTTGACCAGCAGTACGTATTCGTGTCGTTTTCTGTTTCTTGTATTATGAGTACATAACACGTTCAATGATGCCCAATATTTGCCTGTGGAGAATGTGACGCTCTTTGCATGTGTTTAGGTTACACTTGGCCCCTGCCCTCGGCCTTGTGTCCCATCTGGATCTACCTGGACGTCCTCTTCTCCACTGCCTCCATCATGCACCTGTGCGCCATCTCTCTGGACCGCTACATCGCCATCCGCAACCCCATCCACCACAGCCGCTCAAACTCTCTAACTCGAGCCCGTGTTAAGATCACGGCAGCCTGGACCATCTCTGTAAGTAAGTGATTGATCCTCCAAGCCCAGGAGGAAATTGCTTTCCAGCTCGATTCTGAAACACTAAACAAGTGAGATTGCATCTATTACGCTTGGTATGCACAACAAGCTGCGTTCTCACTCTCTGCCTCTCTCTCTCTCTCTTCTTTTGTCTCCATCTGTCTCAAGTTATCTCCATGCCCGTCCCGGTCCTCGGCCTTCACGATCGCTCCAAAGTCTTCCGCAACGAGAGCTGCCAGCTGACGGACGACAACTTCGTCCTGATTGGCTCTTTCGTGGCGTTCTTCATCCCGCTCATCATCATGGTGGTCACCTACGTCCTCACCGTCAGCTCTCTGCAGAGCGAAGCCACGCTGTGCCTCGACCAACTCATCGTGCGGCCGAAGTGGTCGTCCACCGTCGGCCTCCTCCCGCGAGGCTCGCTCTCCTCCGAGCGCCTCTTCTCCCGTTCCTCTCTCTGTCGCCACGGCGACGGGTCCGCCCGAGGCTCCGGCCGACGCACCATGCAGTCTATCAGTAACGAACAGAAGGCCTCGAAAGTTCTGGGCGTGGTCTTCCTGCTCTTCGTCATCATGTGGTGTCCGTTCTTCGTCACCAACGTGATGGCGGTGGTCTGCGGCTCGGCGTGCGACGAGCATTTGGTGGGCGGCCTGATGAACGTGTTCGTGTGGGTGGGTTACCTGTCGTCGGCCGTCAACCCTTTCATCTACACGCTCTTCAATAAGACGTACCGCGCCGCCTTCGCCCGGTACATGCGCTGCCGTTACCGCGAGGAACGGAGGCCTCTGCAGCTGATCCTGGTGAACACCATCCCTCCTCTGGCATACAGCTCCTCTCTGAAGGCCGACAACTCATTAGACGGGAGGGGGGAGGACTTTTCTCACAAAGACAAATCTAAATCTGCACATGCACAAAACAAGCAGGAGCGGGATGAGGTTGTGAGTCATGTGTGAGAGCACCTGTACACCTGGCATTCACATGTGAGATCAAAACAATCCGACAGCACCCAAATTAAAAATGCCCCATGATGCATTGCGATTCGCCAGGGACCATTTGTGACACATTGGTAATCATTGTTCGTCATTTTAACACAGACACTGCTGTGTTTCAGTCACTGGATTTAGTGAACAACGTCCCATTAAGTTTTTTTATTCCAGCACACTTTGTTCCTGCACTAAAATCTTCGCTCACTCCCTTCTGGTCCTCTGGGTCACTAGATCTCTGTTAGCATCATTGCCTTTTAAAGTAGGAAAATGCAATTCTTTCATTTTTTAGAACTCATGTTTTATAATTCTGCAAATGTTCTCAGAATGTTGGCTAACGTTCTGTAAAGAGCGTTTTATCAACGTTATTGCTAAATGCGCATAAAGTGTTATAGAAACAACATTGGTATAACATTGGTAAATGTTGGCATGTTATTTTTTTCATTGTTTAAAATCATTCAAAATTACATTTTCATAACTTAGCAATATTAGCTAAATGTTCTCAGAATGTTGGCTAATGTTATCCTAAAGTGTTCATGCGATCAACATTATTGCTAAATGCTCTGAAAAAAAGGTTATCAAAACATTGGTAAACTGTAATCAAAATTGTTGGTTCAACTTAAAAAAATAAGTTACCTGGTTGCCTTAAAATGTTAAGTTATTCAACCTAAACATATTAGTTAACACAGCAAGTTTGCATCAAATTCGTTGAGTTAACTAATATTTATAAGTTGCAAAAAACTCACAAATTTTAGGCAACTAAGTTGAACCATCCAATTTTTTTACTGTGTATAACATTGGTAAACGTTGGTAGGCTATATATTTTTTCATTGTTAGTGGAGTTTAAAAAACCTTCAGAAATACCATTTTCATAACTTAATATTACCAATATTAGCAAAATGTTCGCAGAATGTTTGCTAATGCTCTCTAAAAGTTCTCAAAAAGTGTTCTTTTTCTATTTTAAAGAGCATTTAATCCACATTATATAACATTATTCTTTCACTGTTAGTTAAGATATCTTGGCAATGTTAGCAAAATATTGCATGGGTATTTCTTTTTGGTTAGCAGTAAAAAGTAGGTCAGTCGTGTTTTTCTGGTGTTATAAAGAATGATTAGATCTGGAAACATCGGGTGTAAATGCAACCCAGCTAAAAACAGACGCGTATGTTAATGCCAGGTGTAAATAAGATCTTTGTAGGTCTCGGTGTAAAAAAACTCTTTTTCTTTTAACATCAGCACAGATAATAGAGCAGCAATGAAGTTCACAGATCACATTTTGGCACTCAAATCACAACCTCTTTTGTACAGGATTTGTAAAATACTTGTGTTTGTTAAATAATTGTAAAGCTCATTGGAGTTTGATGATCATCCAGAATGTTTATACAGAGATTTAATGGTGAAAACAAGAACCAGTGTGAATGAAACCGTTTTTGTCATTTCTTGTATTTAAGAGTTCATTTTCCATATGAAGTTGATTAATTTATTAATATTACACTGTAAATAGCACTGTAAAGATTTGTGTATGATATGTGGCTAGATGAAATAAACGTTACAAGCAAGATTTTCTGGTCATTTTTGTTGAGCCAGACGGCTGGATGGGACGGGATTCGACAAACAAACACGCCAACAATTCGCCCCGAATCATTACATGCCATCTGAATGAAAAACAAATGCAGATAAAGTGAAGTGGGTGGTCAACAACAGACTAGCTTGGGACACTGAGTAGTGCTAAATGAAAGTGTCTAAACAGTGCTCTTTCAGTCCTGTCAGACATGAGAAACATTTTGTTCTCAACAGCTCTCAGGACAACAGAGTCCCGTGGATTTGACTTGAAAGTTCTTCTGTGGGTCTGTGGTTTGATGGAACGTGTGCTGTCTGAATTAAGGTTGAAAACAACAATAGAAAAATGTACACTTGTCTCTGTTTTTCTCTGCATGTGCTTTCATTTATTCATTCAACACGTCATGTCAGTTTGTGTTTGTAGATGACCGACCTCTTCATAATGATCCGCACTGCACTTACCTTTCAACACAAGTCTCATGGCCTAGTTTGATATGATTCATTTAGCCTTCCTTTTCACAAACATTGTCTCTTGTTTAATAGTGTTTTAACATTACTTTACAACATAATTGTTTTGATTTTGTCGAATATTTAGATATTTTAAATATTTTGTGGTAAGTTTTAGTCATCTTGTTAAAATTGTATTATGGTACACTAGCTGTAAAAATGATAGCTGTAGTATTCCCTGTTTAAAAAAATAGAAACCATGATAGACATTTTACTGTATTCAATGGGAATTATTGGTTTTATTGGAACTATAATGTTGTCTGTGTCTCTACTGTTAATTCTGGGTTCTGTTGGTGGGATGTTATCTGGTGGATGGGAACCAACAGAACACTGTGAAATCCTACTGGAATAAGACCCAAAACATACATGAAGGAATTTTGTACTGGTTTTATTGGTAAACAGCTGATGGTTCATGATGGTATTTCTAGAAACCATTAGTTTGTATTGCTTTATTTCAGCAGGCTTACCATGGTACATTCTTAAGGGCTGTCTGCGGATGTTGCTGTTATTGAGTGTTAAAGGACAATTGAACATTCATGACAGTCATGTGGATGTCCTTCTGCCATGAGAGAGAGAGAGAGAGAGAGAGAGAGAGAGAGAGAGAGAGAGAGAGAGAGAGCGAGCGCAGAATAACAACACAACACAGAGTGAACATAAACCTTCTGGCGATGTATGGATCCACCTGGTGTACACTATGGGTAAGATGACCCGTAATCTCTCAATTATACTTCTTCCTATTAAACTGCATTTCTCTTCACTTCACTGTTTATAGAGATTTAGATTGCTTTATTGACATGGGATAAAAAGCCTTTACTTTCCTCGTTTGATTTATCTTTCTATTTCTATTTCCATTTCCATTTTTATTTCTTTACTATTTCAGTGTTTTTCTCAATGGAGGAGTTTATAACATTTCAGGCTATCTGTGTTCCACACACAGCCTAAGAAAATAAAGGTTTTTTTTAGAAAGCTGTGGTGTTTCACATACAGTATAGGCTACTGTAATATCACAAAGATTTGCCCGTCCAAAAACACATGGCTGTGTACTTTAAAAAAGTTTTTTTCTATGTCATTTTATGTGTCAACTATGTCATTGTTTTAAGGATGGCAATTTAAAGTCATTTTCATCGACTTTAACCTAAGCATTAAAGATTTGCACGTGTGCACCCTGGTGGAAAAAAGACACATATTACAGTCTCTTGTTTTATTGCAACAGGTTGTAAATGTTGCACTTTTAGATGTGGCAGTGGTAATAACAAGTGTAATATCACCAATAATTAGTCAATAACGGTCATTCATTATTAATGACTAGTAACAAGATATGTTTTTCTTGAAAAAATATAACGCATTAACTGGTATTTTGGGGAAACGATACTTATCAGAGGATCAGAGATATTCTACTGGATTTAATGGTTATAATGGGAATTGGTTTTAATGGGAAAATGGTGTCTGTGGGTCTCTGCGGGTAATGTGTTGGGTTCTATTCGAGTGGTTTTATTTGGTGGATGGGAACCCATAGAATCCTGCTGAAATAAGAGCCAAAATTATATAACCGTTTTAAAACTTGATGGTCCATAATGCGATTTTTGTAATAAACCTAATTTGTATTTTATTTCGGGAGGAAAAAGTGTTCCTAATATTTAGATTTAAACGAGTAAAAAGAGTGCAAACGACAAAGATAGAAAATAAAACTGGCAGTCGTTGATCCAATGAGAGAGAGAGAGAGAGAGAGAGAGAGAGAGAGAGTGTCTGTGTGTGTGCATGTGTGCATGTGTGCGTGTGTGCGTGTGTGTTTGCTTAGTTGTGCACTCGGCAACGTCATTCAGTTGAATCATTTACAGAAATTATGCGCAAAAGACTTTGACAGGCTGTGCCGAGTGCAAAATCCAAAGAGATTCACAGAGAGGTGATGCAGGTGACAGATGAGCGCTGAGCGCAAACCTGCGTAGATTTAAGAGCGCGCGCACGCAGTCACGAGCCACTTTAAAACCTGCGGTATGAAACACACGAGCGACTGTATTATTATGTAAGGAAAACTATCAACTTTAGTCGGTACAATGAACAATAAATTCAACGCGTTTAATAACTTCTCCAAACTGATCTCAAAGTCGTCTGAGAATGGGACAGAACAGGTTTGCATGGAAGTCTGTGGATCTCTGTGTCACTGTGGACCGGATCCTTGCGTTTGTCCTAAAGATGGATTCGACGAATCTAAGGTTGGTTAAATTCGTGAAAAGTATTTTGTAGTATACTTAAAAGGTTACTGTAAATACTTTACACTCTCCTGGGTTTCTTAGATAACAGACTGCATGCGCCCTTACAAAAGTTAACGCGTGTTTTAACTAAAATTTGAATTTGTTTTTATTTATAGTAAAACTATAACTTGGTTAACCAAGTGATCTTAAGGTGATTTTGAGAGAAGCATTGCCCTTAAGTTCACACCGGTGCCCCAACAAAGTGCACTAAAGTTAATCTCATCCCTGTTTTACTTTTTGCTTGTCATATAAAAAGAACTAAACGTTTAGTTTTATGAAACGTTTTATTTGTCGTTTTATTCCTTTTGCAATACTTTTTTAAAGTCGGTTGAACTTTTGAGCCACTTTACAATTTTGGTTGTGTTTACCACATAAGGATGTCCATGTGTATAGCACAAAACCCTAAAGCATGTTCTAGTACATTTGGTAAATATGAGTTAGTAAGTGGTCTTGACCAATAATGTAAAGTTGTAAAAAGAAATAAGCGTTTCTCTCTGTGCCGAGCAGAATTTCTGGTCTTGTGATCGTTTAGTCGGACAGCCTGGAATAATCTGTTCTTTGATGGTCTGTAATGGAAAAGTTTTGTGCCAATACTTGTGTGTGTGATTATAAAATGCTTTGGAGTGCTAAAGGGTGCTTTATTATTTTTTATAAATGAATTATCTATGTAAAGTACCGATCCGAAGAATAGGTTTTAATTTTGAGCTGTATTTATTTTATTATTGTCAAATCTGTTACCAAAATATTGGAATAGCGATTAAAAAAACATTTAACCATCAGTTTAGACATTGAAGTGCTCATATATGAACTTTTGACATTTTGATACCTGTAATAGTGAATGAAAACACAGATTTGATCGGAGCCGTTTTATTTTTTAGGGGAACGGAGGTCCGCGTGAGGCCTGCCCCGCTCAAAAACATGCTTTTGATAATCTTGCTTATGAACAAGGGAGTCCCAGTGAATTAAAACCCCGTTTGTCTGTGGTCGAGGAGAGGGTAGTGAAGATGAAGGTTGAGGGAATGACCTGTCAATCATGTGTCCGATCTATTGAAGAACAGATTGGAAGTCTTGGAGGAGTTCATGATGTGCGGGTGTCTCTAAGTGATAAAGACGTCTCTGTGAGGTTTAATCCTGCGGCGGTGACACCTGAGATTTTAAGAGAGCACATTGATGACATGGGGTTTGATGCCTCCATTCAACTACGACCTTCAGGAACCTGTGCCTCTCATGCCTCCGACTGGTCCGAGGTGACGTTGGGAGTTGCAGGCATGCATTGCGGCTCATGTGTTCAGAACATAACATCAACTCTGTCAGGAAGGTTTGGGGTTAATTCTGTATGCGTGTCATTGGAAAAAGGAAGCGTTGATCTTCGATTCGACCCGTCTCTGCTGACCCTGGAGACTGTTAAAGGATTATTAGAGGAAATACCACCCGGGAACTTTAGGGTTTCCATCCCTGGTTGGAACTCTGGATGTAATTCCTGGGTCAGTATTGGAATAGAGGGAATGACGTGCAGCTCTTGTGTTCAGACCATTGAGGGAATGATGTCTAAGAGAGCCGGGGTTGGTTCTGTTAAAGTTTACTTACAGGAAAAGAAGGGAATTATAACCTACGACTCCAGTGTCACCCGTTCAGAAGAACTGCGGGAAGCGATTGAGGACATGGGATTTGAAGCCTGCTTAGAACAAGGTACTGAACAACAAACATATATTTGACACGGGAGTTTTGGGGATCAAACCCATGACTTTGGGCTCTACCAGTTTAAGATTGGGAATGAAATGAAATGAATGAAAATTCTCTCAAAGTTTACTCAGCTTCATGCCATCTCAGATGTGTACGTCTTCCTTTCTTTAGATCAACATACGATGTCATGTTACCTTGTTATATGTGGGTGACATGGCAAAGCTTCAAGAATCCATCTTTAAAGTTCTCCAAATGACTCCAGTGTAGACTGCAAGATATTTTGATAACATGATAAAAATATCACAAATATGTGCATATGGCAATGGTTTGCAATAAATGAACGCTTCAAAAACCTTTGTCCACTCTTAAAAATAAAGGTGCTTGATGACGCCATAGAAGAACCTTTTATGTCTAAATGGTTCCACCTTTAATGCCCGAAGAACCTTTCTGTTTCACAAAAGGTTCTTTGTGGCGAGAAAAGATTTTTCAGATTATAAAGAGGTAGAAAACCTTTGACTGAATTGTTCTTTGTGGAACCCGCAATGGTTCCTCTGTGGCATCGCTGTGAAGAATCTTTAAAGCACATTTCTTTTTTAAACGTGTAAAGTCAGGTATTAGGAGGATGCAGATGGCAGAGAGACTGTTGCCAGAAAGAATGCAAAACATATGTTGGTTATAAATTTTAGTTTACAAATATTGTGTGTCTCGTGACTTGTCATATGTGTTTCGTCGCTAGACGTGCAATAACGAATGAGATTTGATGTTACCGATGAGCTGTATTTGAACTTACTTCTCTGATCTGTATGTTGCCATGGATATGCGGCATTTTAATCGCTAAATAAACGCGAGGTATCTGAATCGTTTTCTCTCACAAAAGCATCGCTTCAGAAGACATTTTGTCACTTTGGAATTATAAAAAACTTTGAAGCTCAATATGTCAACAGTGCTCAGAATGCAGATAGAATCGTATCATTCCAAAGCGAGAATTTATTAACCCACTGAGTCATTCGGGTTAATTTAATGAAGAATGGATGTGCTTTTTGGAGCTTTAACATTTTGACATCCAACATTTTTAAAGCAACACTGTAGAACTTTTGCTCACAGGTTCCCCCATGTGGTTGATGAGCGCAATTGGTAGAACTCGTCCGGTTAAGAGTTGTTCTCTACCACTGCAATAATTCTAGAGACATTATTTTAGGGTCGAAAAACTACAAAGTGTTGCTTTAAGATAACACGAGTAACATGAATTTTCATATTTGGGAAAACTGTTCCTTCGGTATTGTTTGAGTCACATTTAGAATTGAAATACGTAGTGCTATACTTTAACAGGGCTTTTAAGAACGGGACCTTAAAAAAAGGTAAACTTTCTTTGCCTCTTAAACCCAGCAGCTATCATCTTTATCGTGTCCAGATGCTTTAGCCAGTGATTTCTGTCCAGAGCAAAAGTTTCTTTAGTTACAACACAGATTGCTGTTCTAGAATAACATGAAGTGTTCTTGAATGACTCAAACCCATGGCAACCCTTCAGATGAGAAAGTTAGAGAGTCTAAACGGATTAAAGAGGCTTTAGGCTGCCCTCTCTCTCTCTCTCTCTCTCTCTCTAAATGTAAGTGGGAACTGTGCATAAAGTCATTTCAAACAGTTCATTCTGTAGATATATTAATTGTAAAAGCTACTTTACCTGTTTAGCTCAGTTGGCAGAGTGTTGTGTTTGCGGTTCAAAGGTCATGGGTTTGGTCCCCAGTGAAAGTGTTTGCATTGTAATGCACTAGTTTTACGTAATATAATCTGTTTCTTTGAAAGATTCGTCGGTCTGTCAGACGTCCAGTGGTGAGAAGCAGCTGAATCTACAGACCTGTGTCCAGACGGCCAAATCTCCACACTCGACCATCACAAATAACCCCAGCGGCTCTGAAGAGAGACAGACACACAAATGTTGCGTTCAGGTGACCGGCATGACCTGTGCGTCCTGCGTGGCCACCATTGAGAGAAACCTGCTGAAACATAAAGGTAAATAATGGCATAAACCTTTAACCATCACGTGTAAAATCTGAGGCGTAGATGAGCAATGAAGTGTTTTTGTAGGTATTAAATCAGTGTTGGTGGCTCTGATGGCTGGTAAAGCCGAGGTGAAGTATGATCCCGCACTTCTGGATCCGTCACGGATCGTTCGGCTCATCTCTGATCTGGGTTTCGGAGCGTCTGTGATGGAGGAGAACACAGTGCAGGATGGGATCTTGGATCTGTCTGTGAGTGCACACATTTGCCATTTGTATTCATTTGATGAGAAGTCTCTGTGGTTACAGAAACACTGCATCTAGCAATCTATTTACATAAAACGATAAGAAGCTTGGCTTTCTCCCTTTGTTTTTTGTGTGAAACGGCGGGAAGGGAGATGAAATGGAAATTCTTATGAAGGGCTGATGTAGAATTCAACAGAAGAGTGTTTTGATGTACGTCTATTAAAATCCTCCGAGCTTGTTTCAGTCTCGACACGGATATTTCCTCAGGTCACCGGTATGACATGTGCTTCCTGTGTCAATAACATCCAAAGCAAACTTTTGAGGACTGAGGGGATTCTGGAAGCCTCCGTTGCCCTGGCAACAAACAAAGCTCATGTGAAGTTTGACCCGGATTTGATAGGCTCTCGAGATATCGTCAGAATCATTGAGGTACAGATAATTAAATTATTGATAATGAGAGAAAGATGGGTGCTTGTTATACTCATTTCAATCTCTCGCTCTGTCTCTTTCTCTGTCTGTTCACAAGGGATTGGGTTTTGGAGTGTCTTTGATAAAGAATGAGGGATTAGAGAAAAACAACATGTTGGACCACCAAGAGGAGATTCAACAGCAAGTATCTTTGTTAAATATTAATCTGTGTTTGTACCTACATTGTAACAAAAATCCGTAAAAAACGGAAACTTTCTGTCAGCCGTAGCGACAGAAATATACCGTAAAACAAATTTTGTTTTTTCCTGTAAAATTGCAGGATATAATATATCCAGGATATAATAAATAGTTTCCCCGTTTTTCTTGTACATTTTTGATGTTTTGGACCGTATTTAAAAATTAAACTGTAAAAGATAAAACCTTGTTAAAAAACGGAAATTTACCGTTGTTTTTCCTGTAAAATGACATGGTTTCACCGTTTTCTTGTAAATTTGCGGTCTTTTTCTGTACGCTTTTGACCGTATTTTAAAAATATATAAAAATGTCATTTTTTACATTTTACGTGGAAAATCTGTAAAAATAACATTACGATTCTGTAAAATTTTTAGATAAGAGGAACCTCAGATGAGACCTCTTTAATATCTCAGTTATTTCACCTAAACATCAATGACATTAAATAGAGCAAATGTAAAGTTTTGTTTTAATCTCATCTGCGTATAGTTTCTCTTGTGAAAAAGAGTCAGAAATCTGACAAATGTGTCTGTCATCAGAGTTTGAGAAGAGATGACAACAATGTGTCGAACTGAGCTCAGATTTGTCAAGTCTGCGATCAAAAGTCGATATTATTGAAGATCTCAATATCAACTCATCAAATTGACTCAAATCCAGATTATTTGACCTCTGTAATCTACACTCATTTTACACCTCCGTACTCTTCATGTGTTTCAACAATTACACTCTCATTTGATTCTGTTTTATTTCTCCTGATCAATTTTATGAGAAACATCTGATATGCCAATCAAACACAACTGAGAACTCCATCAAATCTCTTGAGCAACATCTGATCTTTACCTTTCTCTTTAGTGATGATGTCATTCGTAAAACCGCTCTAAAAATCTAGCATGTAAAGTATTTTTGAAACTGTTTGTGCAGATGGAAGCACTCGTTTCTCTTCAGTCTGGTGTTTGGGATTCCTGTGATGGGTTTGATGATTTATATGATGGTGATGGACAGTCAACACAAGGAACATGGTGGCTCTATGCCCGCGGATCAAAACATCTTACCTGGTCTCTCCATCATGAACCTGGCCTTCTTTCTGCTCTGCACACCCGTTCAGGTACGGTACCTCAATGACACCTGACCTTAGAATTAAACAGGGGAAGTATTTTATTTCTACACCGCAATTGACACCAAACGGAAAAATAATGATTGTTGCCCTACAGGTTTTCTGGGCAGTCCTATTGAGCATTGATCAGATTTTTTCCTTATTCAGTTTCTAGGTGGTCGCTACTTCTACATACAAGCGTATCGTTCGCTCAGACACGGTGCGGCCAACATGGACGTGTTGATTGTTTTGGCGACCACCATTGCATACGTGTACTCTTGTGTGGTGCTGCTCGTGGCCATGATCGAAAGAGCCAAACAGAGCCCGCTCACGTTTTTCGACACGCCTCCCATGCTTTTTGTATTCATTGCTCTGGGACGCTGGCTGGAGCATGTGGCGAAGGTGAAGAAACAGTAAATGAATTTGTTTGCCATAAATAGTCGTTAGTGCTGATATGGCGTTAAAAGGAAAGAAAGAAAGAAAGAAAGAAAGAAAGAAAGAAAGAAAGAAAGAAAGAAAGAAAGAAAGAAAGAAAGAAAGAGTAATTCATCTCTCAAATGTGTTCATTTGGCTAGAAGGATCTCCATGCTCAGAAAATCAAACAGATTATTATTTACCTGTATGAGAGCATTATGAGTGCTTTGTTGATTTTCTTTTCACCCGTTCAGAGTAAAACCTCAGAGGCTTTGGCAAAACTCATGTCTCTCCAAGCTACAGATGCCACTATCGTGTCCCTGGGCCCTGACAACACTATTCTCAGGTTCATTTCACTTTATGCTGAACACAATAAATGAATTTATATTCTAACTGATGTGATTGCCAGTTAAATAGCATTTGAAGTTCATTTGGTTCGTAAGTATGTCTTGTTTTCTGTATGTCAGAGAGGAGCAGGTGCCTGTGGATCTGGTACAGAGGGGTGATGTGGTGAAAGTGGCACCAGGAGGAAAGTTTCCTGTGGATGGGAAGGTCATCGAGGGCACGTCTATGGCAGACGAGTCTCTTATCACTGGTACATGACTTATTGCATCCCGCAGTAGGCAGCTAAAGCATCATTATGTAATATATCTGCCATTACCATTACAAACAAAACAAGTTCGTTTGATTATTTTATCGTTTAAGTATTAAACAAAGTTCAAGTATATTTTTAAGGATACTTTGTGTGGTAAGTACTTCTACTATTTCAATACCACTTGGTACTAAATTGGCCCACTTTGTAGTTTATAAAGGGAATAGTAAACTTTGAGTACACAACTAATTTACAGCGACATTTCTGTGAGAAGTACATAAAAAGTAAACTGAATGCATACTTTCTTATTTTAAGTTTAGACGAAGTATACTAATAGCAAACATAAAGGTTTTTTTGTAAGGGCAGTGTCAACCAATGGAAATGCAAACATGATTACAGGTTTCCCAAACAAACAAAACTTAAACTGTCTTCCATGGTACCGACGAACAGATAGCCCCGCCCCGAGCCGCCCCGCCCCGCCCCAACACACCAACCTATTGCATTAGTTCTAATGGAGTTAAAGGGACCCGAAGAGAATCTAAGTCTCGTGTTTTCTCCAGGTGAGCCAATGCCTGTGATTAAGAGAGCGGGGAGCTACGTGATCGCCGGCTCTATTAATGCTCACGGAGCTTTGCTGGTGAAGGCCACACATGTGGGGTCAGAGACCACCCTCAGCCAGATAGTTAAGCTAGTGGAAGAGGCTCAGACGTCAAAGGTAACACACACACACGCACGCACGCACATGCGATAGGTTTGTCCACACACAAATACATTCACGAACAGAGTTATTGTTGATAAAAATACAATGCATAATAATGCAATTTTTTCTACACATCTTTTACACATTTCCTGTAATGAACATGTTTTATGTTGGGTGGTGTAACTGTCTGAACTCTGTAGGGTGTAAAAATGATTGGTAGAATTGTTAGAATTTGTTTAGATAATTTTTCGTAAAAAAAGCAGCGGAGCAATCTTGTTTAGAAATATTTTTTTATTTTTTGAGACACCCGTGTATTTTTAAATGACATATATTTTGACCTTCTAACGAATGTTTTGGCATGTGTCAAATACAGTAGACTTAAGACCTAGATCTTGTTACTCTTCTAAATATTTGTATACATTTTTTACTTTTTATTTTTTTATTTTAAATGAAATATAATAATATAATACCATACAATACAATTTATATAATATAATGTAATGTAATGTAATACAATACAATACAATATCATTTATATAATATAATATACTTAATATAATATAATTTATACGATACAATACAATACAATACAATATAATATGTATACATATGTTATACTGTATATAATAATATTTATTCGATTACATTTTCATTATTTGACTTATCTAAACTAAACACTTCCTCTTGTCAATCATCATGATTTCTGTCCTGATGTCTTTCTTTCTCTTTAGGCACCGATTCAACAGTTTGCTGATAAACTGAGTGGCTATTTCGTTCCCTTCATAGTCATCGTCTCAGTGCTCACGGTGGTGGCGTGGCTCATCATTGGCTTTGTGGACTTTAACATAGTTGCACAATATTTTCCTGTGAGTTCTCTGCTGGACTGTATGTACACTCACACTTTACACACGGGTGTGCACGAGCGAAAACTCTGGTATTATCTCTACAGGGTTACGACCCAAACATCTCCAGAACAGACGTGATCATCCGCTTCGCCTTTCAAGCCTCCATCACGGTTCTGTCTATCGCGTGTCCGTGTTCTCTGGGTCTGGCCACACCCACCGCTGTTATGGTCGGCACCGGAGTGGGCGCTCAGAATGGCATTCTTATAAAGGGAGGAGAACCTCTGGAGATGGCCCACAAGGCAATGCCCAACGCTTAAACCCTAATGGAGCTTTATATATAATATAAACCGATTTCCATATATCTGTTACCCTCCCTCTGCTCGCCCTGCAGGTCCAGGCTGTTATGTTTGATAAGACGGGCACCATCACTAATGGAGTGCCTCAGGTGACCCGAGTGCTGGTGCTGTGGGACCGAGCGAAGCTTCCTCTCCGGAAGGTTCTGGCTGTGGTGGGCACGGCTGAGGCGAGCAGTGAGCACCCGCTGGGCACGGCTGTCGCCAAGCATTGCAAAGAGGTCTGAGGAAACCAACACACAACACTTTGAGACTTTAGTTGAGTTTGATGACCTAGTTCACTCATGAAACTCGCGAGTCCTGCCAGCCAATCAGCTCGCACGTCAGCGTGACTCAAGCCGATTGGCTGCATCGCTTGCTTGCTCACGGCATTGTTTTCTTTCATGTGTTTTGAAGGGAACATGAAACCGTTTTCATATAACGAATATTTAGGACACGCTATTGTGTGCACATTTCATGCATTAGATGTTAGATTGTGAAATGTGTCCGTTCTGTTTACACACAATGTAATTTCATTGGTTAACACCTGGATTACATCAGCAAGTGATCAAACATTTCAGAGGCAGACAAAGTGATTTTCATGATTTAGCCACCTGAAAGGGGCACATTCAACAGCCTTCTATTGTTTTAAACCCACATCCTATTTGATACATTTTCACTTTTGTTTACTATATTTTATTGCATTTTTACAGACGGGAACATCCAAAAAAGGAGCTTTTGCTGACGTTACGCATATACATACAAACAAACAAACAGTGAATGAGATTAATGAATAAAAACAAAATGTGACTTGCTGTCCTCTTGGGGGTCACTTTTGATTTGATGTGTCTACACAGTTCTCTGAATGGTTTCTGGTGTATTTCTGCATCTCTGTAGGAGCTGGGTTCAGAAACTTTGGGGTACTGTTATGACTTCCAGGCCGTTCCTGGCTGTGGAATCAGCTGTAAAGTTTCCAACATAGAGGATCTGCTGCAGAACAACCCCAAAACACACGAGACCCACACATCAGCATCTCTCCTCACCCTCCACGGAGCCACCACAGATGAGAGCAGTCTGCTGACGGAGACAGACACAGGGTCAGGTGCGAGAATTCTGTGTTTCTGGTGCCCCCTAGTGTGATATTTGTGTATTACTACAGCCTTTGACGCCTTTATGACGGCCTTTTCTGTTTTACAGCGTTTCAAAAAGTTAGTTTTACGTAACCATTTTTAACCCTCTCTTTGGCTTTTGGTTATGCTGTTTTTATTGCTTTTCCATATAAGTGACATGTGTTTTAATAGGTAGAATAACCCCTGTGTTCCAGACTGTCCTTCATACTCCGTGTTGATCGGGAACAGAAATTGGATGAAGAGAAACGGTTTGGAGGTCACAGCCGATGTGGATGATGCCATGAGCAGCCACGAAACCAAAGGACAGACAGCCATACTGGTGGCTATTGATGGTACACTGTCATTGTCATGTTTATACAATACAAGTTTGTTTTTACCTTGTGTACGATTCAAATGTTTTTCATTAAAAATAACAAAGCACATTTCTCTCTAGTGTGCACAGTGGTGACTATTTCACTGCAAAGAAATGAATTTCTTACTTGGTTCTTTTGTTTTCCATGATCTATGAACATTCTGCAATCAAAATAGATTTATTTGATAAAATAATATTGAATTAGGTACTTATTAGTAAAGAGGTCAAACTCAATTCAAGTTTATTTTTCTTATCCCGTTGGCAGAGATTTTTCTTGTTGGGAGCACTTAAAGTCACCTAAAAACAAGACTTAATATTTTGAGTTATTTCCTTTCTCAAGAAAATGTGTCTTAAAGGGACAGTTCACCCAAAAGTGAAAATTCTGTCATCCTTTACTCACCCTCAAGTAGTTCCAGACCTGCCTTTATTTCTTTTTTCTACAGACTCAATGGGGATGAGATTCTGTTTGGTTACTGACATTCTTCCAAATATCTTTAAATGATGACAGAATTTTCATTTTTGGGTGAACTGTCCCTTTAAGAAATGTTTGATGTTTGTACCGGAACACCAAAATGATAGAACGTATGCACATCTATATTATTTTAGCTATATGCAGGATCAAAAAAGACGAAGCTCAGGAAAATTAGACAAAAAACACTGCGTAAAAATGGGGCTGTGCAATTAATCGAAAACGAATCGTAATTGTCCATTTTGGCCTTCAACAATTACAAAACAAAATAATCGAGGTAAAACAATTATTTATATTTATATAGCCGTGTGACGCCCATTTCCTTTACAGTGGTTCATTTCTTTTCATTTCTTTTTCAGTTGAATTCACAGTTTAAAAGGCAAGATTTTACATTTTTCGACGTTGTTTTTAAAAGGTAATGAGTAATCGTGTTAAATAATCGGGATCTCAATATTGGCCAAAATACTTGTGATTATTATTCTTGTCATAATCGAGTTTTCCTTCTGAAATGGTCATTTTTAAAATGATATTTGGTCCCATCAATATGCATATTTAGTTATCTCATCATGTCAACATCATGTTTGTTTGCCGGTGTAGTTAAAGCCGAATCTTCACAGATTTTGTGTGGGTCTGAAATGGACCTTATAGATCAATCACACGTTGTTGTTGTTTATTGTTTGTGTCAGGGGTTCTGTGTGCTATGTTAGCTATAGCGGATACAGTGAAGACAGAGTCGGCTTTGGCTGTTCGTACCCTGAGCAGTATGGGTATTGAAGTGTTTATGATCACGGGAGACAACAGACGCACGGCCCGGGCCATCGCCACACAGGTACTCATGTCTTCACTTGCGAAACAAAATAATGAGAAGCCAGTGAGAGCTCAGAAGAAGTGCTGTTCAAAAGATCTTTTGAGGTCTTTCCTATCATTCTAAAATGCGGAAGTGAATCTTTTATGCAGGTGGGTATCAGGACGGTGTTTGCGGAGGTCTTGCCATCACATAAAGTAGCGAAGGTTCAGGAATTGCAGGAAAGAGGTCTGAAGGTGGCAATGGTTGGCGACGGAGTGAACGACTCGCCCGCTCTCGCTCATGCAGATCTGGGCATCGCCATCGGAACAGGCACCGATGTTGCTATAGAAGCTGCAGATATCGTTCTCATACGAGTGAGCCTCTCCATCATCACGTGTCAGTCATCAGCGAACAATTCTATGTAACAGAAATGTCCATTTCACAGTTGTTTTCTTGATTGATTTAGAATGATCTGCTGGACGTCGTGGCCAGCATTGAGCTGTCTAAAAAGACGGTGAGGAGAATCAGGATGAACTTTGTGTTTGCTCTCATTTATAACTTGCTTGGCATTCCTATCGCAGCAGGTGAGCAACACGCACAAACACAAACTCGCTTTTCAATCGATGTTGTGACACTACAGACATGTTGGTGTTTTGTTGTCAGGTGTGTTTATGCCTGTTGGTCTGGTGCTTCAGCCCTGGATGGGTTCTGCTGCGATGGCAGCGTCGTCTGTCTCTGTGGTCCTGTCTTCTCTACTCCTGAGGCTGTGAGTTCACATCACACCAAAGTCAAACCCTCTTAAAAAAGATTCTGTAAATATCTTCAAATGTCTTTTCAACAGCTACAAGAAGACATCAGTAGATGAGTATGAGGGGAGAGCTCAGCGTCATAAACTGAGTCTGAGTCCGTCTCAGGTCAGCACACACGTGGGAATGGAAACCCATCGCTGCAGCCCTCGTTCATTTCACAGAGGATGGGACAGAAAGAGGTGGAGACTTTCTAGTTCAGACTCCTCCTCTCTTAACTCAAACTCCTCCCACCCATCCACAGCACAAGCGTATAGCACCGCCCACTATTCGCGACTGGTTTCTCATGTGTCTGAGCGCAACTTCATCGTGTAACTGAACATAAATATATTGCTGAAATAAAAACAATGACATTTTGTTTTAAACACTGTCTAGTTTCTTATCTGCCTTTTATCTACTTTTAAGAAAGTTAAGTTGACATCTTATATTCTGGTCCGCGATCGCCTCTGGGGAAGTTGCTGGAAATGATAGATAGTGCAATGATTTATTGCACTCATTGCCGTAGCTTTTAAAAGAGATGATTCACAACCATAGTTAAAACTAGTGGTTTACTGGTAGGATTCGTTTGGTTGGCAAACCGAGGTGAATGAAACATCTGCACCTGCGGTGAATAAACAGAACGTTTGTCAATAATTCTGATAACAGACTTTCATGATGACTGTGATGAATGGTTTGAAATAAATGAAATACAATAATAAGTACATTAACGGATACGCTTTTATTTTTTATAAAACGGGTTCTTTAATTACACAGTCAGCAGTGTAAAATAAAGTGCATGACCCCTCCGTGACCTCATCACATGTGCTCTGTGTCATGTGTGATGTTTTTCACTAATGCAGCACAAGCAAGATGTTTGTCTAAAAAATACAAAGCATAGACTAACTTGAACCGGCTGTAGTGGTGTTACTGTGGGTTGTTCAGACTTGTCTAGGCTTCCCTCAGAATCCCTTGAATTTATTAATCATTTATTCACTCGCATGTGGTTGTAAATCTGTATGTGACTCTTTCTTCAGTGGAACACGACAGAAGATAATTTGAGAAATGTCTCAGTGGTTTTGTGTCCATACAATGGAAGTCAATGGGGTTCAATGTCGTTTGGTCACCAACGTTATTTAAAATATCTTTTTTTGTGTGTTCTGCAGAAGAAAGAAAGTCATTCAGCTTTAGAATGACTTATAAATTACGTCATTTTCATTTTTGGGTGAACGATTCTTTTAATAAGAATTAAGGATGTAACGATTCACCGTGAGCTGGTTGAAAATCGATCAAAATAAAATATGTGAATATAATATTCAAGCCGGTTGAGATGTTATTTGAATCGCAGTACATGTTTTGAACAGCAGGGGCCGCTGTGTTTACTGCAAACTTGGAAACGTCTCGGTTACGACTGTAACCTCCGTTCCCTGATGGAGGGAACGAGACGTTGTGTTGAGAGACAGACTGGGGTTTGATCTTGAGAACCTATCATCTCCGAGAGAAATTTAAAACGCCAATGGGCTTTGGCGAATGGCACACGCATGCCAGTCCCCGCCCTGTGCATACGGGTATAAACGGGAGGTGGCGGCAGCCATTCACTCATCTTTTGGGCTGAGGAACCTGAGAGGCATCTCCGGGTCGCTGCAGCGGGTCGGCGAAGCGTTGTGGCATGAAGACACAACGTCTCGTTCCCTCCATCAGGGAACGGAGGTTACAGTCGTAACCGAGACAACAACGTCACAACGTCAACGTCACAACACAACGTCGAGAGACCGACTGGGGACCTATCTTTACACGCCACGGTGCTGAGCCGTATCACGACCTCAAGCGGAGCGACACTGACTAGACTAGCGAGTCACGAGTGAGCGCTACTGCGAGACGTAATCTTCCAGTGGGATCAGTACTTAGTAGCATACCCTGAGAGGCTCGTACCGATGGCCGTCACGGACGGTGGCGTTCGTCTCTATTAGCGAGACACCACCCGGTGCCTTAAGGAACACTGGGGAAACACTGCTCTACTCATTGAAGAGTGTGTTACGGAGGCCACATCCTACCGCAAGGGGAGGTTACATGTGGAGACACCAACATGGTCTCACCGGTGGGGAGAACACAAGCACGGCCGTCATCTCTGCGTTGCCTCATCTCGGGCTCGACTGCCCGGGGGCGGGAGCTCCAAGGGGTCTCCGCATTTGACGCCAGGAGGTAGCTGTCCGACGTTATGACAGAAAGTTCGTCCCCATCCCGTTGTCGAGACTGCCTGCTATGGGACGGTACACCGCCGCCCATCGGGGACGAGCCAGGTGAGCGTGCCGGGACGCCCAGGGGACGTCTGCTACCGAGAGGGAGAAATCCGCTGCTTCGCATCGTAAATCCAGCAGTCTGGAAGGAGAATTCTCGGAGAGAAGAATCGCTTGACATGTACCGTCATGCAGGTTCCGAAGAACAAAGGATGAGTGAATGGCCGACGCCACCTCCCTTTTATACCCGTATGCACAGGGCGGGGACTGGGGTGCGTGTGCCATTTGCCAAAGCCCATTGGCGTTTTCAATTCCTCTCGGAGATGATAGGTTCTCAAGATCAAACCCCAGTCTGTCTCTCAACACAACATCGAGAGGCCGACTGAAGGGGAAACGTGGATATGCTGATATTTCTTAAATGTAAAAATTCATTTTGTAAAAATAAATTGTGAATAAATCGTATCGTGAATCGCATCGCGTCGTGAGCTGAGTGAATCGTTACGTCTCTAATAAGAATGTGTGTGTTTGCAGTTTTGTTTGCACATGTGTGTATAGTTTGGATTGTTTTATTGCACGCTTCTCAACAGCAGAATAATATTTCTATGTGCAGTTCCATAACTGAACTCTACTGCTTTGCAAAAGCTGTAACTACACATAATATAAATTAATCTAATTTCATCGTCATCGAAGAGATATACAGGATTAAATGTGGTTATTTCAGACATTTGGGATAGTAAATACTTCACATATAATATCGTGTTACTTTGAAAGTTGTTACTATAGTAATACACAGAATATATTGTACATTCATAGCAGTTCGGTAGATAAATAATAATGTTTGTTAGGCCTAAAAAACCCATTTTTCCTCTTAGAGACTGACATCATCTGTATGTCTGGAATCATGGGTAAACTAACCTGTGTGTGTGTGTGATACGATCCGGTTAATATCAAGAAGTATTTTCTGCAACATGTGTCCAAAGTTTTGTAATGAAAGTATGACAGCATGTCAAAACCACCTTGTTAGCATTTCAGGTGTTTCTTGTTGGACATATCGTTCCATATTCGAAGGATCTCCTCCGGTGAGATCTGATGTACAGTCAACACTTTTCTGTAGCGGCACAGACTGTACGTCATCTTCCAGTGGTTAAATCCGGTGTTCTGGAAGAGATGAATGCCCAGTTTGCGCAGACACAATCCCACGTACACGTCTTCCAGGTGCAGGAGTCTCGTATGGAGTGACGTCTTGTACACCAGCTCGGCCACGTCTCCGGAGAACACGTATCCGGTGCCGGAACAGAAAGGCGGGTACCTGCTGTCAGGGTAGAGCTCTCTGGGCATAAACCACTTGTTGCGGACGTCACGTATGGGTCCTCCGTTTATCACGTGACCCGTGAAAAAGCGTCGCCGCAGCTTGGCGTTAGGCCTGAGGAGGTTAAAAACCAAATTGTCCATGTTGATGAATATATCGCTGTCGGTTTTCATGACGTAGCGAGCGTCGGAGCAGTACGTGGACACCCAGCGCATGCCCATGATGGTCTTCAAGGTCAGATTGTGGTAGGAATCCACAAAGTCCTCCACCAGGATGTCGTGGAAGATCTGACTCTCCTGTTCCACCATCTGGTTGAGGACCGGCTCTGTGTTGAAGCCCAAGAGGAACAGTGTCAAAATGCGAACGTCGCCGAACGTGTTCTCGTCTCCCCACGTCTCGCGGATGGCCTGCCGGGCGTCGAACTCCTTGTGGTTGGTGCTGATGAGGAGGACGAGGAAGGGCGGCGTGCCCTCGCATTTCTTGGCCTCGTTGATGAGGAACTTGAAATTGTGCGGATTGAGGGAACGCGTGCGGATGTTGCTGAACGTATCGTTCTTCGAGAGCCTCGGCGGCGGCTTGCGCACCGTGAAGGTCATCTGACCCACGTAGGCGGTCGAGGGCCGCGAGCCGCTGAGATACCACAGAGCGCTGGCCCAGCACACCACGGTCAACATGTACAAACACGACACCTTCGATGGCATCTCTGATCTCCTGTCAGTCAGCCCACGGGCCAATCACGTGAAGTTATTTCAGGAACATGGCTTAAACGAACTCAAACCAGCCATCTCAAGGCTGGTTTGGTTTTGTTCGGAAGCATTGCTCTTTCTTGATATATTTTTCCCAAATTATTGATTCTGCCTTCTCTTTACTGTGTCTGTGACTCATGTTTTCTCTCTCAGATGTTTCTAGAAGCTTCATTGACTTGTGTTTTTGCTGAGATCCGCTTTCCCAGTCTTGACCTTCTGTCTGTGTGGGTCATCGCCGCACTGCGTCTGTCATTAATAAAGCGTGGATGATTCTCAGTTCAGGTTCTGCAGGACGTCTGTTTGTAGGTCAATGAATGTCGAGATGCCCTCGTCTCTGGTGATGGGTGTACGCTTTCTTCCCAGATCTCACGGTTAGGCTGCGTGTGAATCTAAACTGGACAAAAAAAATTATATATAAGTGCTGAACTCATATCATGTCATATATAAGATCATTCCACAAATTACAATTATATATGCAAAATTAACTGTATCCCAAAATGAATGTGTGGTATTAGACTCTATAAACACATGTTTATTATTATTTTAACAATAATGGCTATTATTAAAATAATAATGTTTATTATTGTTTTATTTTTTATTAACTTTTTTAAATAATTTTAGATTTTTTTTAATCAATGGCTAGAAAGCACAAATATGAACAATAAAATTCATTTTGTGGCGCTGCTGTCGTCTATTTTATTTGTGAATATGGGGCTTGAACAAAAAATCTAAAATGATTTTAAAAAGTTAAAAAAATATATATAATAATAATAATATACAGTAAATCAAAACTATAGAAATAAACTAGTGGTAGTATTAGGGGTGGGACTTTAAATTACAGGTACAGAGGTGGTGAGAGATCTATGTGTCTCAATTATTAAATAGCACTTCAGCAGAATTTTTGCACCTGAAGACACAAAACACCACGAACAAACAACATCAGCAGCAGCAGCAAGTGCCTGGGAAAGACTCCAACAACAGAAGAGTCGGAGGTGATTCCCAACACCCTCAGCTCTCTCAAAATCTCACTTGGGAGAGAAAAATGACTCATCGGATTTTTTTCTAAACCTCTTTTAACCTTGCGTACATCCGTGTGAGAAGCTTTTTTTTCTTTTTAGCCGAGAAGAGCCCATGTTGTCTCGCACAGATGGACATGTATAGAGATATATTGGGCAGCCTGAATCATCGTCTGATAAAAATGATATTGGCTGGAGAAAAGGTTTAACCGAAAAAGAAATATGAATTTCAGATTTTTTAATGTTGTATATGTGCAATATTGTTTCTTAACTGTGATAAAAATCCAGGTTATCACATATAAAAATACGTTTGAACTTTTCCTAAATACATCTGAACTTCTGAAAGGGGTCTAAAAAATACAGAGCTTTTCTGTTTTTTCACCTGTTTCTCCAGTTTTTATTTTCTGCAAATAAATGCTAGAAACAATGTTTTCATTTGAAATTTGGGAGAAATTTTGTTGGTAGACCACAGAATGAAACAAAAACGATCATTTTAAACACATACCTATATATTGTTCATTTTAAAATCAGAAAAACAGATTTTGAAATGGTCTCTGCAGATACTGTAATGCTGTTTAAACTGTTACGAGATCATTCTGAAACAACATGAGAACATGTGTGACAACAATATAATCTGTTATAAAACACTAAATTACAATCATTACATTAAATGATAAAGTCATAGAATCATTTAAATGATTTCATTTGTTGTTGGTGTTGATATGCTTTAATACGAGTAAGAGTGTGGTCTATGCGCAGGTTATGATGTGATATACAATGTACAATCAGGGAAATGGCCGACATTTGTTATTAATGGGTTATCAAATGTAGGTAGACTTAGCAGAGGATGCTGGGAAAGAGATAAAAAGGGTATTTTTTTTACTAAAGCAGACATTTTTCCTCTTGATTTCATTTTTTATTTGGATCACCACCAGCCTCTCTTGTTTTTTTAAAAAGGTCAGAAACATGCAAATACTGTAAATGCCAAAGAATTCAAGCTAAAGAAATACATTAGGACAGTCTGTGTTCACTGAACAAGTACTTCTACCTGGAATTCACTTAAACTGATAGTTCACCCAAGAAAAAAAGAAAATTCTCTCATCATTTGTCATTTCAAACCTGTGTGGCTTTCTTTCCTCCGCAGAACAATAAAAGAAGATATTTTGAAAAATGTTGTAAACTGGAACCCATTCACGTTTGTGTTTTGTGTCCATACAATGGAAGTGAATGGGGTCCAGTGCTGTTCGGTTACCAACTTTCTTCCAAATATCTTCTTTTGTGTTCTGCGGAAGAAAGAAAGTCATAAAGGTGTGAAATGACAAGAAGTAAACGATGACAACATTTTCATTTTTGGGTGAACTGTCACTTTAAGACCAAGAAACTTTCACTAGTTTTAGTGAATCATCACGTTTATTTTAGGTGAACAGTTCCTTAAATATAATATGTTTCTGACAGTGAATGTCAACAATATATCAGACAACAACACACTTTCTGAACCCTCCGCATTTCTTGTTCAGTGATTAGTACCATTTTGTAATTCGGTGCACAGCACCTGTCTTCTGTTGCCGTGGGATACTCAGCTGTTGCCATGGGGCATCCGGTTGAACAGTTCCAGAGCACAGTGATTTTCCCTTAAAGTGACATTACATCCCAACATGAACACTCCTGAATATCTGTTTGTTAGTAAAATCAATAAGGTGTGGGACATATGGGTTTGACATAAAAGTGAGTAAATAATCAAATTGAGTAAATTGATTCATTTTTAGACTTAATTTGATGATCACTGTGTTCACTGGATCTCTCCAGAACTTGTATTTGTAAATGTAAATGTGTTCAATCAGTCTTGTCAGCGGCTGGTCTTTGTGTTTTAATTCGACTGAAGCTGCGTCGACGGTCAATTGTTTCTAAATCTCTTCTTTCTCTTTCCGTCTCTTTGACTCAATCTGTTCTCAATCAAGTCTGCCGAAGCCCAAAACACATTTCTCAGTTGAATGGCGGCACATTTGTCATGTGTGTAATTGTGTTTGCTAATGTAAGACTTTCTCTGATTTACGGATCAATAAACAGATGGCTGCTCTCAAGCCTGAGCTCGTGTGTGTGAGAAAGACATGGCTGCACCTGGAATAGATATTTTTCCTATGCAATGTAATTCAAAGTTAACTTAAAGTTTATTCAGCTTTGAATTACAATTCTGCATCCTTTCTAAGACTTTATTTCTTAAGATTGAATTGTTTAAAGCTAAAGACAAATGCATATATTTGCATCAGTGAAAAAAGCAGATGGCCACAGGCTCTTGCATTCTGCATCAATGCAATAATGTTTGTGCGTTTACGACCGCCGTGAGGATCCTGTCTAATAACACATCACAACACGTCTAACCCCTTCTCAGAAAAACGACGCTCTCACCAGAACTAAAATATTTATGTGAATAAATGCTTAAACAAGAAGATTGGTATGCAGGGGGGAGTTTATTCTCCCTCGGCACAGAGAGAAGCTGCTCTGAATACAACAGCGTTACATTATCTGTGCAAATACATACAGTATGAATGATTCAAGCCATTCTTTCACAATAACAATGAAACAAGCCATCACAAACAAAAGACAGTCTATAAATAGCTCAGGCTTTAAAAAGACATGCTCATGTGCATTCAAAATCAACACAATATATTTAGAGCCTAAACAAACAGATGCCATTGCAGTACATCAGAAACTGAGGGCAACTATAGGGGTGTGACCCTGTTAGACGTGTTTAACAGAGAGAGATTCTTTTTTTTTAAAACAGCCGACATGGGTTTGAGCAAAGGCCGAAAGAGTGCTTTAAAAACTTTAAAGTCTCCTTAAAAGTTTACTTCACAGATATTAAAGATAGTTGATTTAATGTTGAATCAATGTCGAAAATACCCAATTTAATGGAGGTCTATGAGCCGGTATACGGAAATTTTGGGAGGCTCTTACACCCCAGGGGTGGAACTTACACAACATTGTAATGTATGTTCTTACAGAGCCTGATAGCCTCTTCAAATGTGGTAACCCGCATGTTTCTACCAGACCTCGCTCGGAGCATTGTGCAATGGCCTTATGACCCGTCAAATTTGGACGCAATGTTAAATCAATGGGATTTTTCGGCTGTTTTTTTGCCCCCCATCGAACACCCCCCACCCGATCGCTTATAAAAGTCATAGCACACCATTCCTCAATGGGCCGCTCGATTTGAGCCCTCATTCATGGGTCAGAATTGGGTAGAATGGGTCACAAGAGGCAGAAAGATAATAATGGTGAGCTTTTTCAAAGCATCACTAATTAGAATGCGCTGATGAATGACGCCAGTTTCTGCATCACCCACAACAAACAATCCACAACCACCTTCTCAAAGCTGAAACAGTCCCATTTTACACCAAATGTTCACAGATTATGTTCACGAAACCCCATAGAAACGCACGCAGAATGCTTTACGCGTGGCTCATTTTAGCGCCATACTCTCTTCAATAAGGTTAAACGAGGTTGAGCTCTTCGGTTCCACAGAGAACATTTAAGATTTCTGTTTTGGAAAAACCTTCCACGGACTATAAAAAGGTAAGAACAACCTTTGACTAAAATGTTCATTGGGAAAGCAAAAATGGATCTTGTGTGACATCGCTGCGGAGATCGTTTTTAGCATCATTGTTTGTTTTGAAGAGCGCAACGTGGGAATAACATGACAATGCAGCGCGTGTAGCGCCTCGACGCAGCTGGTGATAGAAAATGTTGGTGTGGTGTTGTGAACTTACCTTTCTCAGTCGCATTGTGTGCTTTGGTGAGATGCTGTGTGTAGTGTTTAGAGCAGAAGAGGAATGGAGGATCCAGTGCACAGGATGCTGCGGGTTACAGAGCTGTCCAATCAGCACCGCGCATGCGACCCCGCACGACAGAAGAGCGCCAGCACGCGTGCGTACTGCTCATTTACCAACAACTCTACTGCAATCTCGACCGACCCTTCAATTACTTGCTTTTAAATGACTTTCGTTTGAACACCTTTTCTTTTAATTAATAATCAGATCAGGGGTTCGTGTATAGAAATAGGAATGTGTGTATGCGTAGCGTTTATCTTTATTTATTGTCTGAAAACAAATGTATTTGTATTAACTAACATTACCAATGATCAACAAATGCTATAAAATATAGTCTATTGCTCGTGTCAGCTAACACATCAAAGCTAAAAATTAAAATTTATTCCCCTCATGTGGTTGTAAATCTGTATTTCTTCAGTGAAACACAAAGAAGATATTTTGAGAAATGTCTCAGTGGCTTTGTGTTCACACAATGGAAGTCAATAGGGTTCAATGTTGTCAACGTTCTTCAAAATATCTTCTTGTGTGTTCTGATGAAGAAAGTAGGTTTGAATAAATGACGAATTCTTTGCAAACTGAAATATTTTCCTCTTAACTTATAATAACATATCCAACATTGTAAAGTGTTGCCCCAATGATGTTTGCAAATGTTCGTACCATTTAAGTAAAAGTTATTTATATTGCTAAAAAATCGCATTTTATTTGTTGTGAATGTCAAATGCACTTTCAGTGTTCATTACCTGAATCAAGATCAGAAAAAATATTTGAGATAAAATACTGAAAAATATGCTGTTGGTTCCAGAAACATGTTTTTTTATTGAACTATTGTCAATGCTTTTGCAGAAGAATGCAGGCAATTTATCCTAAAAATCATATCAGAATTTCTATCAAACAGAAGCAGAAATCAAACGCTCTATAAAGAGATTAAAAGAATACTTCGCATGGAACACAAGCAAAGATACATGAATTCTGTGTCAAACGTTTACAGCAAATACCGAAAAGAATCATCATCATCATATTTCCCCAATTCCTCTTGCACACCAGGTGCTTCAAATAAAGCTTTTCAAAAGATTCAGAATGTGATTAAAATGTGCCGGCTGGAGTATAAAAAGAATACAAGCATGCTAACATTCATTTCTCCATGAACTGAGCTTTGGGATTGTTCTGTGATCGTGTATAAACGGCTGTATGGCGGATTGTGTGAATTCATCAATCATCCTCGTAATATCGATTCTGTTTAATCTGATCCTCTATAGACAAGAAGTCATTTTCACCCTGGCAGAGGCCGCCGGCTTCACCCAGCGCTCCGGAAGCTTTGGTGTCATGTTTATCGAGCGGATTCTTCCTCATTTCTGCCTCTGCGTGTCGGCCCGCCTCCCCTTTTGATTCTATTCCAAAACCCAGAAGGTCATCCAGCTGAGATGAAGCACATCCTCTGCTAGAAACGTCGTCTTTAAATTCAGGCAACAAAGCGGAACTCTCATCAAACCCTGCAAATATGTCGTCTAAAAAACGCGAGGCACTGAACTTTGGGTTGTCGTCCGACGTCTCCGTGCAAGCAAATGTTTTTTGCTGTTCTGTGATGTCCTCTGAGTGTTTGGCACGTGGTGAGACACGGACGTCCTGATGAAGTTGGAAAAGGTCAAAGGCCGTCATCTCACTGCTGATGGTTTCTTGTTTGAACAAATCCCGAGGAGGAACCGAGCAGAAGTCCAGCAGATCTCCAGCGTTTAATACCAGACCGCTGTTGTTATTATTATTGTTTGCGTTTCCGTCTTGTATTTCATCATCTATATGTGTCACTTTAACATCTTCTCCTTCATTTACGTCACGATGCTTTTTCGTTTCACTTTCCTCATTGCTATCTTCGTTCTTTGCCTCTTCGCTCTCCTCACTTGCGTTCACGTCTTTTGCTTCGTCAACTCCGTTCTCAGCTTTCACCGCCGACTCTTTTTCTCCGTTCATGTCTTGTTCATCCCTTGTCTCATCTTTATGCTCTGCGGTCACGTTGTTTTCCTCACAGCTCTCTGTGGTTTCGTCCGGCTCTTTTTGTTCTGAAACCTCGACGGTTGCCGGCTCCTCGGGCTCTGGAGGTTTTGCAGCCGCTGATGACTCTTCTGTCGCGACTTTAACATCTCCTCCTCCGTTTTCTGCTTGGTTTGCGTTGGTCATTTTCCTCTTGCCGGCGTCTGAGGGTTCTGGTTCAGCTTGAGGAGGCCACACCGGTTTAACCACCTTTATATCCTCCTCCACGGTAAAAGACTTCTTCGAGGAATCGCTCGGGGGCGGCCACACGACTGCCATTTTATGTGCCGGCATTTTAGTCTCATCAGTTGTTTTCTCATCAGCTGTATCCTCTGCAGGGTTAGGATGACTTTCTTTCGGGTCGTGAGCTAGTTTGACGTCAATATGGACTGAAGAATTGTTTCTCGTGTTTTCAGGTGAGTTGTCCTTTTTCTTTGTACACCAAAGTTCCTTGTGGGGTCTTTCTCCAAACCCTTCATCATAGTTGCCTTTAGACTTGAAAAGTTGTTTGTAGTGGGGCTTGCAGTACATTCGTCCATGGAGAGAAGCGTAGGTTCCAAGGCTGAAGAGAAGCACACACACATGAATTATTATATTATTTGAGATGATTTAGATGTGTGAGCGTATCGTGAATTATTTATTCTTATATATGTGTCATTGACGTATAACGACCACTTATCATGTGGTGCGACCATTAATATCAATAATTGTATTCAATTAAAAATAAAATATATATCATTTTTGTGGCTGAAATATGAATCTCTGATACAGTATGCTTAAGTGAATGGTATTTTTAAAATATTTATATCAGTTGATATCAGCGATTTTCAGGAAAAAACGTTCATTTTATCACCTATTCGTTGAGGGGCAGGAGCGAACTATTTTAAAAAATTTGCTACCCCTTTTTGAATGACATAAAAACAGTGCCACACGATTTGATTTGATGTGGGTCGATTTCCTAATTGTGTTATCTGTCAAATATGTTATACTCTGATATTCATTTAGCATCTCTCTTCTCCCCCATTTTTATTATTTTTGATTTATTTGTTTATTTTATGTTATTCATTTGTTTATTACCAAAGTTTATGTGTCTGTTTTTTATGTTTGTTTGATGGTTGTTGTAATATTTGAAAAAGCAAAATAAAATTATATATATACAATATAAAAAAAAGTACAAAAATATGAGATGATTACATACCAAAACTCATAGAAATGCAAATACTTTGTTTCTAAACACGTTTAATACAAAAGATTTGTAAAAAAAAAAAGTTAAGCATGTCAAGGTAAATTAATACATTTTTGGATAAATCACGGTCGCAACACATGACATTTTTAAGGCTATGGCCAAAAGATGAAAAACACTAAAATCCCTTAATTTAAATTTTTAATTAGCATTAATGTGTCCACCACATTCTTAATGTTTGAATAACTGCAATAGATATTATTATTGATTTGTATTTTAAAATTGTCGTTTTTCGTCATTGACCCATATAACACATGCTTGTAAAGTCTAGCCAAAGTAAATCAAATGTAAGGTTGAGATTTATTTATCGATTTTGATTAATGTTGTTTTTTAACCTGACTTTAACACATTTCTATGCACAAACTTTTTAAAAATTCTATTCTGTTTCTGCATGTCAAACCACATAATTTTTTTAAACATAGCTTTACCTTAGCTGGCTGCTGCAGTGGGCACATCTAAAACAGCTTTTATGGAAGTTTTGCTTGTCGGCTATGAGAGACTCCATGGGGTACACCCTCATCCGACATACCCGACACAGTTCGGACTCTGGCACCCGTATTTTCTGTCGGAGAACAAGAGATTGGCATCAAAAAATGATGGAAAAAAAACATACAAATTTTCACTCGAAAGACAAACTCCCAAGGATGGTTATATACACCAGGCAGAGTAAAGAGCTTAGTGAGTTAAAGAACACAGAAAAATAAACCGAATATCTGTTAGTATAGGTGTTAAAAACATTCATTTACAGGCATTTGTTACCCTGCATATGAAAACCCAACTAAAGTTCATTTTTGTGACTTCATAAAACGATCCTACATCATTTTAAGAACATTCCGTGAAATATAATCTTGATATCTATTGACAGAGTAAAGCCATGTCAAAAATTGAAATCATAGTGAAATTAATAGTTAAAACCAAACATGGATGCTCATTTCTCATAATTAGATTTGGAGACTACAGCCTGGTTTTCACAGACAGGGTCAATTTTATTTGCACTACAAACACAAATGGGAACATCTCAACCTCATCTCAACCCAAAAAACCTGAGGGATAATCCTTCAATGGATGGAAATCTGTTATTTTTGCGATAAACTTAAAATTAGATCAAAACAAAACTTCAGGCGCAAGGAACGATTATTTTCAAGCCCACACACACCATTACTGTATTAGTCTTCATACTCTTGGTAACCTCTCCATGCTCATCCATGTTTACCGGTTACAACAGTCTGATGATGATGTGAAACCCTCTGTGATCTGTGCTCTTCAGACACACTGAAACCCAAGTTCTTGAAGACATTTTCACTCTCCGCCCACGTCTGCTGGAAGCTCTTGAGTAACTCTTCTGCAGACGCCTCAGGAGGAACGTCCAGGCCTGGAAATTTCCCTCTCACGACATCTGCGTAGGTCGGCGGATCCCCACGGGTTGTCACATTGTGAGAGTGGGAGGTCATCTCGCTCTTCGAGCCCGTTACGGTGTTTCCAAACTCATCGACAGTAGAAAAGTGCTCAGTTACAGATCTAGTTTCAGACAAGCCTGTTGGTGCAACAGATTCTTCTTGACTTTCAAGATTCCTTTTCTCTTCCCTCAGGTACTGGTGTGCTTGCTCACCCATTTCAAAGACGTTTTTGAGGGCCTTAATATCAAAGCTCGGTACATCCTCCAACACGGTTGGCTTTTTCTCAGTCTCCGCATCTTCCGTGTCACTTCCAAGTCTTTCTGGAATCACAACAGGTTCCCTCCGAACATAAACCTTAGGCTGGGGAGACTCAAACTTGTTGACAAGCCTGGACAGGTCAACTTTGGGCAGTTCCTCAAACATCCTCTCATGAGCATCTACGGTCTTCTGGATCTCTAGCTCACTGTCGTCCGCATCTGCTCCAAGACGCTCTGGGATGTCAATGGGATCCTTGCGTACATACATGCGGTTTACCTCCGCTTTCTGAGCTTCCTCAAAGAATTCACGCTTGTCTTTAACTGTCCACATAGAGTCCCCGTGAATCTCTGTGACATCCATTAGGCCCGATTCCATCATGTGAGTATCAATGTTAATCTCTGAACGACTGGATGAACGAGATCCTTCAGAGTCTGCCTGAGCCTTCATCACGTGCTCAGGCAAAGGCATGGGCGGCGGGGTCATGCCTTGAGAAAGTTTGGCTGTTGTGTCTCGTAGTTTTGCTAGCTTCTCAGATCGACTCATTGTGGGGGAAGGTGTGGATTGGTTCAGGCGTGTCGGTGTATCTGACCGGCGAGGTGGAGGTGTTGCAGTGTTGCCTGACCTGTGGGAGAGCGGGGGAGATGGAGTCACTCTGAAGGGAGAGTCTGTCCTCTTGGCCGACTCAATGCAGATGTAAGTTGGTGACGGTGTGCGCATTCTCAGCTCAGGGGGAATTTTAAGCTCTGTAGACTTTGACTCGCTCTGCTTTTCTGTCTTCTCCTCAGTTACTTTCTTCTGAGTCTCTATTTTTGCTGAGCCAATAGTGATTTTAGATATCTTTTGTGTGGCACCAGGTACAATTTTCTTTTCCTGTGTTTGTTCAATCTTCGGCATCTCGGAAACAGACAAATGCTCCTCTAAAAAAACCTGTTTAGCCTGAGCAAGGTTCTCCACACGGGCAATGACCTCTCTCATTGTCTGCTTGTTGTACTGAGTGCGGTTCATATCAGATTTCTCCTCAGGACATACCAGCCAGTCAGGAATCATAGTCAGCATTGTCTGCACTGTCTTTGGGTTCATTTTACCAGGGGATCCTTGCAACTCTTTGATATAACTCAACAACTTGTGAATCACTTCAGATTTCTGTGCGTGACAGCTTTCAGTTACTGTTACGCTTTTGCTGGATTCTTTTGATTCTGTAACTTCTGTTTTGTCGTGTTCTTTTGACTGTATTGACTGTTTTATGGCTTCATCTCTGCTTGGGGGCCGTGGTGGGGGCTTCACCTGCTTCTTGATCTGGAATTTACCTTTTTGTTGAGTACTCTGCTGTTGAACTGTGCTCTGACTGACCATCCTTTCTTCATGAATCTGGACATGTTCCTCTCTTTGATGGGATTGAATGACTGTCACCTGCTGTTGTCCGTGATGTACCTCCATAGACAGAGATGGTTGTACTGGATGCATCTCAACTGATGGTTTTGGTGCCACAGGTGGTGGCTGCTTAATTGTCGCCTGTCTTTGTTTTTTCAGTTGGACCTCCATTTTGGCATCTTGTTTGGTTTGTCTGACTTCTTCCTTTTTCTCAACTCTTACTTCAGTCTTTTCCACAGCACTGGTAGAATTTTGCTGAGAGATATCATGTGTTCTTGCCTCTGTGACGGTTTGCTCACTCTGAACTGTGTCTTTTCCCTGCTCCTCATTAGGCATTTTAAAAGTTTTTACCTTAAAGCTAGGGGTCACTTTTGGGATCTTTGTGGGTTGAGTTGGAACTTTCTTGACTTCTTGCACCACACAACTCTTGATTTGTTGTGTTTGAGCAGAAACAGTAACCTGACTTTGAACACTTGCTTTGGCCTGGATGCCCTCACACTGTATAGAGTGAACTTTTATACTTACATCCTTCTCAGGAGCTGGATGGGTTTTAATTTCTAAGGAAGCTACAGACGATTCCTCTTTCTTATTTGAGCCAATACTGGATGATTCAGTGGTTGTTTTCTTACCAAGTTTCAGAAATGTAGGTCTGCTTATTTGCTTATCTGCAGGTGGCATTTTCTTTGGGGGAGGCTGTGGACATTTGGAAGGAACAACCTTTTCTGCTGTATCTTTTGACAGCACCGCTGGTGTCTGATGAGGCTCTGGTGTGTTAGGTGGTTCTGGCTGTGTTTCAACAGTAGCATGAGACTGCTCAACCTTCTGTGTGCTTGACTCTACTTCAGCCTTCATTTCACTGACCTCGAATGATGTTGTAGCCAGAGGTGAGGTAGGCGTACATGCCCCTTTACTATTTTCTGCTTTCTCTCTTTGTTTGCGGTATCTTTCCTCTGCCATCATGAGTGGTGTTTTAAATTTACTTGCAAAAGGTCTTGGTTTTGGTGCCACAGGGTCAGGAGGAGGTGGGAGTTTTATGGGTGATACGAATACCTTTTTAGGGCGTGGTGGTTCCTCAGTTACTGGTTGTGGCAAAGGTATCATTGATGACGGTTTAGTAACTTTAGGCACTGTAGGCTCAATAGTTTTTTCCAGTGCCTTTTGCTTGCTAATGTATTCTGTAGTTTCGGTGACTGTTTTTAATGAGGCTCTTTCACTCTGTTCTACCACTGATGGAGGAGCAGGAGGTGATGGTGGTGGTGCAGGTAGAGTTTTCTTTTTCTGCCATTTGAATTTTGCCGGCTCTGGTTGTTTGGGTGGCTCTGGTTGTTTGGGAGGCCCTGGTTTGGGAATCTTGAATAAAGGTCGGCCTTTTGGCTTTCCTGGCTGAGTGACCGAGCTGAGTTCTTGTTGGGATGGTGGAGGGGGGAGGAGGTCTTGGGGCGGTGGAGGTGGTGGAAAGAATTCAGTGTCTGCTTCTATGATAGGTTGTGGAGGTGGTGGAGGAGGAAGGTCACTGTCCTGTCTCATGACCAGATGAGGCCGTGGTAAGAGGGCTGGCTGGACCTCACTTTCAGCCACTGGGGATGGAGGGGGAGGCAGAGAGAGCTCTGATTCAGATGGAGGTGGAGGAGAGGCTGGAGGAGGTGGAAAGTGAATCTCTGGCTGAGGCTTTGCTTTTTTGATCATTCCTTTGGGAATTAGATTACGGTTCACACTCTTCACACTTTGCTCTGATTTTACATTCTGGATGTTTTGCTTTTGGGTTACGGTGGTGTGGTGTTTTGTTATAGTTGTCTGAACCTGTGTGACTGTATTTGTCTCCTGTGTTTGTTTCATGCTAGTAGTAGCTTGTGATACCTCCTTTGATGCACACATTCCTGAAGACACAGCTGCACTTTCTGATTTCTTCTCACTCATCTGGCCTCCAATATTCTTCTTCTTTATTAGCACTGGGCTGGGAGTGTTGTGTTTTTGTTTGATGTGTTGCTCTTTTACATTCATTGCTTGAGAGACTTGGGAAGATTCAGAGTGACCTGTTGTAGTCATCTGTTTAGTAGCACAATGATGCTCTTCAGAAGAAGACTGACGTTCAGAGGAGCTAACCTCTAATGTTTTCTGCATGCTGCTCTGTGGCATGTTTTTCACTGGAGGCGGATTTGATGGCTTTTCCTCAGCATTCGGTTTAGCCGGGCATTCACGAGCTGCTTGTTGAGGAAGTACTGGATTCTTAACTTTGGCTTTCTTATGAGGATTTGATTTTGGTTTGTGACTCGATTGCTCTTTCTTCTTCATTAAGTTTTTAATGGTACCCTGAACATCTCCCTTCACCACCTCTTCTTTCTCAATTTGTATTTGCTCCTGCTCATAGAGGCATTTGATGGAGGATTTTATGTCACCCTCTGCGCTTGGCCTCCTTTGCATACGCGGCGATGAGGCAGGCTCGAGTAAGAGCTGAATTGTACCTTTGACATCACCCTGTTCACTTACTTGATGCTGGAAGACCTTCTTTTCAGTTGAAGCCTCTTGAAGACTAAGCAGAGCCGTCTGAATGTCACCTTTAACAATCTCCTCCTTCTCCACCTCTTTTACTGTTTGCTTCGCTTCTTCCAGAGATTTCAAGGTGCCCTTGATGTCACCAGGGACTAAATCTTCAATATTGACCTCAGTTTTTGTGTATGCTGATTTTTCAAGAGATTCTAATGCACCCCTAATGTCCCCAGGAACAATTTCAGGTTTTTCGATTTCTTTGAGTTGGTTTTGAGCCTCCTCAAGAGACTTAAGAGTTGTACTAATGTCTCCTTTGACTACCTCCTCTTTTTCAACCACAACATGTTGGTTTACAGCTTGTGTGAGAGAGTCAAGGGCTGTTCTCAAGTCTCCTTTTACTATCTCTTCTTTCTGTACATTATGCAGGGAAAGTACAGGCTCCATCATAAACACCTGTACTGTGTTATGAACATTACCTGGAACAATATCATCTTCAGCAACAGTTCGTCCAATTGTCTGTTGGCTCCTTCTCAGAATCTGTTTTGTTTGTTCTACATCACCTCCAATAATGATTTCTTTCACTGTTTCCTTCATCTCATCAGTCCCCACCTGAAGTTGCCGGAGGTAGTCCAATGCCCCAGACTCAATGCATGTAGAATAAAAACTGACATTTCCTCGTTCAGTTTCCCCCACGGTTATCTTAGAGGACTGGTCTTTACCAGAACTACCAAGCAACCTATGTAGTGTTCCACGGATATTTCCTTTGATTATATCCTCTTTCTCAACAATGCTTTCACTTTCTTTGTTTAGGAGTGAGTATATGGTCATTCTCACATCTCCTTTCTCATCTTCTTGAATCAGAATGCCACGTTTGGCAGATCCTTCCTGCTTCAGCAAGTTATTAATAGCCTCTTGGATATCTCCTCTTATGATATCCTTTTCTTCCACATTACAACTTCTCTGTTGGTTAAAGAGCAGTTGGAGAGTTGAGTTGATGTTTCCTCTTTCCTCCATATCTATGGTGATTCCCCTTTCTGTTGTCTCACGTCTGTTAAGCAGGTTCATCATAATACTGTTCAAGTCCCCGTGTATGACCTCTTCTTTTTGGATCTCTGGGGCCTCTTGGTTTAGAAGTTTGTATTTAGCCATTCGGACATCTCCAATCTCATCAGCCTCAATCAGAATACCCTGCGAGTCAACCATTTTCTGAGAATAAAGCTCTTCTAAGGTTGTCTTGATGCTCTTACCAATGATCTCAGTTTTCTCCACACTGCCCTCGTTGAACTCGGTTAGGGGTGTGGTTTCAAACAACCATGTTGTGGTCTTCACATCTGCTTTTGGGATTTCTTCACGAAAAATGACAGCTTCTGTTCCATCCACTTCTTTGATACAATCAAGTGGTTCTTTTTCAAAGAGCCACACAGACTGCTTAACATCTCCTTTTATCACTTCCTCATGAGTCACCTTCTCCATCTCATCATACTCTGAACTTTCACCACGGATCTTGTCAATGGTGTGAGTTTCAAACATCCATGTAGCACTTCTTACGTCTCCCCTCTGAATCTCACTTACACTGACAGTTCTCACACATTTCTTTGACAGGTTGTCCATTTCGAAACGCTGCTTGTTTGTTTTCACATCTCCTCCTTGGATGTCTTCAATCGTCTTGACGGTGACCTTCATATCCTGCATAATCTCATCTAGAGGCTGAGTCTCAAACCTCCACCTGGCTGAACTGACATCTCCCTTTTGGACGTCTTCCTCAGTCACAGATTTGATGACATAAACCTCATCTGTTTTACTTATAGAGTCAAGTGGCTTTGTTTCAAATAACCATCTTGCCCCAACCACATCTCCTCTTAAAACCTCTTCTTTTGTGACTGTAGTGACTTCATGATAATGTCCTTCTTTGTCCCTGATAGCATACAGTGGTTGAGTTTCAAACATCATGGTGTAGTTTTTCACATCCCCTTTCTCGATCTCCTTGTGCATGATGCTCTGGATTTGGCTGATTTCGGTATCGGAAGCCTCCTGCTGAACTTTATCCAATGAGTATGTCTCAAAAATGAAGCGACCTTTATCGACATTACCCCCCTGAATATCTGTTACTGTGCGTACGTCTTTGGATTCCTCTGGGTTTTCTCTGATGGAATCAATCGGCTGGTTTTCAAACATCCAGGCACAGTTCACCACATTTCCTTTTTGAATCTCCTCTGCTTGACGGGATTTCAGCTTCTGCATGGTCTCCTCTGATGTCGAGGTCATGATATCAGATGACTGCGTCTCAAAGATGTACTTCATCCTTGATACATCTCCAGAATGAACATCAATCTCAGTGATTCGCTTAAAGCCGCTATGATCCTTATCATCTGTGATGTTTTCCAGATTTTCTGTCTCAAATAGAAAACGGACCAGATGTACATCCTTGCCCTGTACATCTTCTTGTTTTACTGTGCAGGTTTTTAGGATATTCTCGGATTCATCCTTGATGCTGTCAAGAGTCTGAGTCTCAAAAAGCCATGTACATGTTTTAACGTCTCCTTTCTGAACATCTGTAGTGCTGTCCGTCTTCGCCTCTGCTTTTTCGTACAACACATCCATTGGCTGGGTCTCAAACAACCATCGACATGTTTTGACGTCACCCCTTTGGATTTCAATGCTTTCATTTTTCCTGTTGTCCTCTTCTTCTAAGTTGCTGAAGTATTTCATTCCATCGAGTGGTTGGGTTTCAAAAAGCCATTTGGCAGTTTTGACGTCACCTGACTGGATTTCTTCTTTAGATATACCCTTTATTATCTGGAACTTAGTAATGCTTTCATCAAACTGATCAATAGGACGGGTTTCAAACATCCATTTGCAGCTTCTCACATCGCCTTTGACAACTTCCTCTCTCCGCACAGTCTTGACCTCGTGGTAGTGCCCTGAGCTGTCCTGTACGGCATACAATGGAGCTGACTCAAAAAAAACTTTATTGGAGTTCACTGACCCACTGGTGACCCCCTCCACCTGAATCTTCTGTGCGTCTGTACACTTGCTCAGATCCATGGTCTCAAATATCTCCTTGTAATTTGTGACATCACCCTTTTCAAGTTCCTCTAGGTTAACAGTCCGTGTGACCACTTTCTTCTCATCTCTGATCTGCTCAAGAGGTTTGCTTTCAAACAACCACCTCTGGTGTCTCACATCGCCTTTCTCTTCCTCTGATGCCTTCACCTTTTTTAGCTTACCAACTTCTAGTAACTCTTTCAGGTTCTCCATAGGCACCGTTTCGAACAAATGCCTTGCAGAGGTAACATCACCACCCATAATGTCTTCCTGCTCCACTGGTCTTGCATTGGTATCGTCTTTAAGTTTATCCATTGGCTGCGTTTCAAAGGTCATGCAGTGTCTCCTCACATCCGCACCTAGGATCTCCTCTCTTTGAGTCTTTGTGCTTTCCCATTCTTCATCTTTGATTTGATCAAGAGTCTTTGTCTCAAACAGCCATCTTCCCTTGTTCACCCCACCCTGATAGTTTTCTTCTATGGAGACCCCACAGATTAACTTCACCATGGTTGGATCTCGGTTGATCAGGTCCAGAGGTTGAGTTTCAAAGAGCCAGCGTGACGTCCTTACATCTCCTTTTTCAGTCTCTTCACGACGAACCTTGGTAATCTCTAGCATCTCACCGGAGTCACCACGGATAACACACATGGGGTGCGTCTCAAACATCTTGGTTGTCTTCTTTACCTCACCTTTAACCTCTTCAAGCTCTGACTTTAGTTGCAGGAAGTGACTTTCATCAAACGTTTCAGTATGGCCGAGAGAGTCCAGGTGCTGTGTTTCAAACAAGTACCTAGCAGTTTTCACATCTGCCCCTGCAATGTCTTTAGAATACATCACTTTTGTGTCTTGCTCATCCTCTTGGTAAATTCTGTTGAGTGAGTCCATAGGCTGCGTCTCGAACAGCCACGCTGCAGTTTGGACATCTCCTCTTGCTAGCTCTGCTAGTTTTCCACTGCACTCTGTCGAGTCTGTTTTGTCTGCTCCTAGCGCATCAATGGGCTTCGTTTCAAACATCCACGTGGTATACTTCACATCTTTTCCAGCAATTATTTCTTGTTGGGCAATGTTCTTCCCTTCATCCTCATCTGGTGTACAATCTTTAATAGCATCCAGCGGTTTGTTTTCAAACATCCAGCGCATTGACTGCACCTCGCCTCTAAGTATTTCATCCCACTCCAGATACTCTCTCTCTGGGCTTATGCACTTGCCAGGACTGGTGCTGCCGCTGTTCTCAAAAACATATCGTGCTTGCTGAACGTCTTTGCTCACCTCTTCATCACTGTCCACGTAGGTGTGCTCCCTCTCTGTCACCTCAGTGAAGAAGTCTCGCTCCAGGTTTTTACGTACTTCAGGGTGGATGTGTTTGTAGAGACGTTTGAGTTCGTAGAGGTTCCTCTGCTTGGAGTACTGTTCTTTGTTGACTGCATATTTAGCTGAAGTAGACTGATCTGTCGGTTTTGGAGAAGGACATCGTCCTGGAACTTGAGAAGGAACTTGATAGTGATACATGGGAGATTCTGTGTGAGGGAATTGCTCGACTGACTCATATTGGGATGAAGCCACAGAGGAGGAGATGGCCTCTTGCTTTGTTTTAGTGACGGCCATCGTCTCATAGCTACCTGTGTCAGCACTTTTTGAAGACACATTTACTGGGGCCCATGGAAACTGGTTGTAATCAACATCAATCTTTTTGTTAGAAAGAAAAGATAAGCACAATGTTTGATCAGTATTTCATCATCTGTATCATTTTAATGACTTCATATTCAACGTTCATATATACTGTAAGCAGAGAGAAACAGAGTGGAAAAAAGACACATGCATGAATAGGACTGGTAAAATATTGTAACCTGTGTTAGCGAAGATGGACAACTTCCCGTTGACGTAGAGGACTTCACATATTTTTATATAATGATTGTTTTAAAAAGTGCTGGGTTGTTTTTGACCCATGCTGGGTAAATCCTGGACAGAACACACTGCTGGGTGCAAATTTCCCAATGCTGGGCTATTTTACCCCAGTTGCTGAGTGAAATCAACCTAGCAGTTGGTTTGAAATAACCCAGTATTGGGTTATTTTTAACCCAGCAGTGTGTTCTGTCCAACATTTACCCAGGGGCAAAAACAACCCAGCACATTTTAGAGTCAATAAATCCATACAAACGTTACTATGCTTAGAATACTGTACTATTACCTTGATGTGTTTGGGTGGACTGGCCTCTTCGATACTTTTCTCATGCTGCTGTTTCAGAGCTTGAGTGGAAACGTTTGGCAAATTCTCTCCTCCAAGCACCATCACTGTTAAAAGACAGAACGGGGAGAAAACCATTTGTATAAAAGACCTGTGAGATCACATCTTCCTACAGTTTCTTATCATCGCACATGGTTGGGCACGTGAACGCTACCTTTTTCATCATAATGATCCCCAAAACCGGAGGCCGCACTCTGATGAACTTTCTGGTCCAGAGAAACCTAACGTTTAATCATAACACACCATTACTCAAACCTTGTCTTTTATATAAATGGGCTCCAAACCTGTGTGCACATCTGGGGTGTGTGTGTGTACCTGAGCATTTCCCGTCACCTCTGATGAGCTCACCACCTCCTGTTAAAACGGAAACGCCCGTTATTAATCTCAAAGCACTGCTGATACAGTTATCATCAGCATGACGCTGCCTAACGCCTCGTGATAGGAATATTAAACACTGCGGTTATCCATCTGTGTTTACTGTACTCTTTGAGGTCAACTAAAGGATTTCTTGGACAAATGTTTTCTGTGAATGTGTTTGTGTACCTGTCTCTGCTGGTAGTGGGATTGTGTAACCGTGGTTTGGGAAGCAGAGGAGGAGCTGAACTCTTGGCTTTCAAACTGTTTCTTTACGCTGGCCAGTCCACCGGGCAGAGAGCACGGCTCAGAGCTGTCCATGACCTGAGAACACATGATAATACACAGAAACTGTCAGTCGCATATTAAAAGTTACAAATTGCAGATTTAATCTCCATTAGAAGTATTTTGGAAGCATAGTTATATGGATATCTACAGGAATCGGTGTATTTTACTGTACGTATGTTACTGAAAAGAAAAAAAAACCATTTCCCACAGTTATACATATTAAAGGAAGTGGGAGACGTTAGAGGAAATATGAAATCTCATCGTCCCTCACAACAGGTAATGTGACATGACCGTGTGGTTTATGCGTGTTCTTGTGATGGTCTCCTACCACAGATGGACTTCTTTCTTCTTTGGTTATGGCAGCTTGGTACAGAGCCAGTCTCTGCTTGAGAGGAACCGTTTCAAGTTCAGCGTCAGCGTTTGTGTCTCCTGATGGTGAAACACCTGCGCTGCCTGCAGCTGAAACGCACACACACGCGTACACAAGCTCAGGTTACTACACGAGACATAAATAAATGCACGTCTTCTCCATGACAAAAGACAGATTAGAGATGGCATCTTCGGTCAGAATTTCAGGAGTAAATTTAGTCAAACTGGCAACAGGTATGTGTTGTGCCAGCTAATGCTTTCTCTCTCTCCGTTTCTATAGATGGATCTGCAGGCGAGAGACGGGGTGAGAAATGATGTCACACAGCATACAGTATATGTTGTTGACATCAATCACGGTCCGTTTTCAAAACTGAAGCATCACCACCTGCACACACACTTATGTACCTTATTGTTTCTTCAACACTAATTTTATAGTAAAATGTGTCATTTTTGCACCACTAGTGTTTTGGAATTCCAAAAATGAATTTTCAAATGTCTACCATTGTCTGGACAAACAGATAGTCATGCCCCAAACTCCTTTATAGATATTCCTTTAAATAGCCGAACTCAATGAAAAGGTCAAGATTCATCATTTCGATGATTTACAAACGAAAACATTCCAGAGCAACTTGAATGTTTGAATGTTTTACGTTCTTCTGTGTTTGAATATGTGAATTCTGCGCATCACAGCTAAAGTCAAGAGTGAGTATGGAAGATGCATTTCAATCCTGATGATCTCATACACCCGCTTGTCATGCACCCACATGCTTTTATTGCCTCAGTAAAGCATGACTGTATCACCATGTCACCCGTGATATGTTCTCTGAACCGTTAATTTTAGCAGAGCAGTTATTCAGAGCATGCCGGTGTAAAGCTAACCCAGCAGAGAGAGAGAGAGAGAGAGAGAGAGATGATTCAGATCCAGAATAAACACGCTGCTGAACAGACACTTAACACCTGAGGGTCTCTGATGCTTTATACATGAAGGGAGGTGGAGACAGAGGGATCACACACTCGTTTGTCACGACGGGAAGAGTAAAACGTCAGGTGTGAAGACGGAGCCGCGGCTAAACAATCCAAAGATCTCCAAGAATCTCGAACTGCAGGGGCGGGTAGAGATTCAGACTCCAGCACATCACCACCAAGAGACGTTACCAGGAGAGCAATTGAAGAAGACTTATTTTAAACCATGCTTCAGATTTCAGAATGGGTGACACATAAAGAAAGTTAAAGAGAGAGAGAGAGAGAGAGAAGCCAGGAAGAGTGACTATACAAAGCAAAGCTAATAACTTAGCAGCCCTCGTAGTTGGGCAACAGTACAAAACACTTGTAACAGACACTGTAAAAAATCCCATAAAAAACAAAACAAAAAACTTTTCCTGGCAGCTGGGGTGCCAGAAATAAACCAGAATACACAAAGAATATTTTTCCATGTAAATCACATGTTTTCCCCGTGTTTATTGTAAATTTGCTGTCTTTTCTGTAACTTTACATTTTTTGACCGTATTAAAAAAAAACATGGAAAATCTGTAAAAAAACCTAAAATTCCATAAAAACAGTTTTTGCCATTATGTGGAAAACCTGTAAAAAAAATAACAGAACATTTTTGTCAAATTATGTTTTTTACAGTGCAGACAGGTATTAGATGCTTAAAAATAAAGGTTCCTAAAGGGTTCTCTGTTGGCAGCATGGTTCCTTATCATTTATTCCCCCATATGTGGTTGTAAACCTGTATATGACTTTGGAAGATATTTTGAGAAATGTCTCAGTGGTTTTGTGTTCATACAACGGAAGTCAATGGAGGTTCAGTGTTGTATGATTACCAACATTCTTCAAAATATCTTCTTTTGTGTTCTGTAGAAGAAATAAAGTCATACAGGTTTGGAATGACACGAGGACAAGTAAATGATGAAAGAAATCAGTTTTGGGGGACCCTTTTAACATCCATCACCTTTCTATAGCCCAAACTGTATCTGAGAGGTTCATTTGAATGGACCGTCTTCATAAAAAAGGTTGTGGGTTCGATTCCCAGGGAACACACAAACCGATAAAAAATCGTATAGCTTGAATGCACTGTAAGTTGCTTTGGGTTAAAGCGTCTGCAAAATGCATAAATGTAAATATAAAAACAATCTTTGTATACATTGATTTTGTGCTATACGTCCATATGTGTGAGCGCGTTATGTCAGTAGGCCTGTAATATTCTAGACTCCGGTCTGTGGAATGCAACAGTAGCTTACAAGCTAAATTCAGAAAGTCCGCTCTTACAGACTCTATTCTGAGAGCGCTCGTGAAGTGAACTGACATGTACAATCCTCACTGCCTTACAGCAACCACAATGCACACTGAGAAATAGGTTTTGCACGCCAAAAAAGAGACATGAGTTCAGTTCTAGCTTTGATAAATTAGCCAGTCAACAAGTAAAATAGATAATCAAACCTCCCTAAAAAAGCCACACGGTTAAATAATGTTCCTCAATGTTCATTTAGATCTGACTCCGTGATGTAGCAATACTCCATGTGTAGCTTCATGTATTTTAAAGAGCGCTCTCCAACACGTGCTTCACTGCAGACGCTCACTTTAAACCTTACAATTTCTTTCATTAAACTTTCATTCAATCCCGACTAAATGACAAAAGATCAACAACAACCAATACTTCGGTGATCACTGTCAAGTCATGAATTAAACCCTACAGATTATTCAGAATTAGTCTGAATAGAATAGATCCGCTAGAAGGACATAAAACCGCCATCTCACTGTAAACTCCATCAGTACTCACCTACAGAGCTGTGACGTTACTGTAGTGTCACCTGGACAATCCTGATCCCACCTGGAGATCTCCAGACACCCAGCGTCCGTGTGTGAAAGTGTGTGTGTGTGTGTGTGTGTGGAGACCAGCTCCAGTCTAGCGTCCGCTTTAGCTCAGAGTGATGGAGCACAGAGACAGCTGCTTGTATTTCAGAGCCCCCCACACACCTGCCCCCCTCCTCCTGAAAAGACCCTCAGTCTGCTAGGCCTTTTTTTAGATAAGCTACTAAACATGCCCTTAACCTGAAGCCACAGACAGACAGAATGACAGACAGACACGCAGAGGGAGAGAGGCACCCTAGTGTCTGTGACAGAGAGTTTAGGGTCAGTCACCCTCGGCTTTCATATAAACCAACAACAACAAATCCATTTCATATAGTTACATAATGTAAATGATCACGAACCGTAGGAAAGATCTTGTTAATGTCAAGAAAACAATAACATAAAATCCAGATGCAAATGCTAAAGTCTTGTTGTCCGATGAATCTTCTGAGAAATAAAGCAAGTTATATCACGTCTCAAACTGCGCTCAGATGTGCTAAGACACCAACATCAAAAATCTAAAGATGAACAAGCAAATTATTGGAACTAGGCTGTCCACATATTGCTGGATGTCTTATTGTGTGTCTTCTAGAAACATCGGGAGTTGATTTCACAATTCTCAGCAAGCGATTTCACCTCGAGGTTGTGTGAGCTGGTGTTCGGGTCAGAAATGAATCTGGGCTTGAGTCACACTCCAGATATTTAACACTACGGCCTCTGTAGTGAATTTAATGTTCAGTCCGTATATATTTCCTAACATTTTATTCTAGACACAGATATTAACAGCCGAATGTCATCATCGGTCAAGACAACGATCTACCATGATGGTAAACATCATATAGATTCTTTAATACAACATTTGGATCATTTAATAATTGAAATATATTCTAGATATTTACAGTTTTCTGTGTTGAGCTGATTTTTTTGACAACAGCTGCAGTTGTTTAAATTCGTAATTTGTTTAAGTTTACTTAAATTGGCAGCACACTTCAAGTGCCAAAATCTTCTTTAAATCTTCTTTTAAACATCTTAAATGTATTATGCCTCTATTAAATACATTCAGTAAAGAGAACGCAATTGCAAGCACTTTTAATTCATCACTCATTGTCAGAGGATAAGCATACGTGTGCGTGCACTTCTATATGTGTGAACGCTCATAAACAAGGCTGTCTATTTAAAAGATGAGATGATTTACAGAAAGAAAGACGGATAACCAGACAACAGGGAGAGACAACAGATACTGACCATACACACAAATCAACTCACTTGTCAGACAAACATATTGAATTACACAGGCCACACGCGCACACACACACACACGCACGCACGCACGCACGCACACACACACACGCACGCACGCACGCACGCACATATACACACACTCGGACATATGCAAACACAAGTACTTACACGCACACACGTATACACCTTGGACATATGCACACACACACACGCACACGCACACGCGCACGCGCACGCGCACGCGCACACGCACACGCACGCACGTACACACACACACACACACACACACACACAC
>NC_079896.1:26359475-26366975 GCF_024868665.1 Triplophysa rosa
CACACACACACACACACACACACACACACACACACACACACACACGCACACGCACGCGCACGCGCACGCGCACGCGCACACACACGCACGCACGCACGCGCGCGCACGCACGCACGCACGCACACACGCACGCACACACACACACGCACACACACACGCGCGCACACACGCACACACACGCGCGCGCACACACGCACACACACGCGCGCGCACACACACACACACACACACACATTCTGTCGATCTCTGAGGTCAAAGTTCATTCTGGCCAGCAGAGAACAGGTGGTTTCATTTACACGCTGACAGACTGAGTTTCACTTCATCAGTGCAAACAAATGAAAGACTAACTCCTGTAAATGATTTCTAATAAACAGCCGTGTACAGCAGGTTCCTCTGTAAGGACATTTACTGTAACATTCATACAGTTTGGAATGATTTTGTTCCTTTTTCAAAAAGATGACAACAAACAGACTTCAGTAGTTAAAATGTTACCAGGATAAATATTAAAAGAGCTGTGAGAGCACTTCATAAACTGACGTGATGTCGTGAGCCATTTCTGATCTGTGTCTAGAATTTCTGCAAATAACGATCAAAACATGTTGAACATCTCAAATAAAAAGCATTCTCTCCTCTCATCTAAAGTGAATCAGACGAGTGTATCCCTGAGTTTGTCCTTATAAAGGCTGAAGCATGATTTACTGATGGTGTCAGAGAGTAAAACATGATGATGACCACGATACCAAACTCTATATGAATAACTATATTTACATGCTTTTTACAAGGTACTCAAAAAAGATCATGTTTCTGCCATCACTGTAGTGCAAAAAAACATCATGCCATTAAAAAAAGTTTTTACTATGGTACATGTGTGTGTGCGTGTGTGTGTGTGTGTGTGTGTGTGTGTGTGGGAGGGAGGGGATTTCCTGTTTTTGTGCGGCCCACTGAGTGTCTCATTACTCTGCTGTCTCTGTGATAAGTGGACATATTTAAACATGAGTCACTGACCTGAAGTTAGAAAAACAAGACAGCGTGCCTCTTCTCTCTCTCTCTCTCTCTCTCTCTCTCTCTCACTCACACAAACATCATACACAGCAATCTTCTTCTAAAAGATTGGGTTTATATTTTCTATAGAAAGAAAGAAAGAAAGAAAGATGATTTTTGTGTGTGTCAGAACAAGGCTGCACATGTTTCTCATCATAAATTGAAGATGGTGGTACTGTATGTTAATCCTTCACACGTATGAGATGACACATAGCGAACATGCTGTGACATCTACACGTCTGAATCTCTCAGTTATTGTCCTCAGGCCTTGAGCGTCTGTTTTTCATTTGTTTTTCATTTGCGCACTACAGGCATCCAGAAAGAGTCACAAGGACCTGCTTTTAGCTGCACATTGCTCCGAGATAAAAGTGTGACATGACAGCATGTAATACTTTCTACACTTTTAGCCGTTACTGTGTTTGTAAGGTATATTTAGCAGCGATGAACTGTCAGCCTGTTAAACTCAAAACTAAACTTAAGGAATGTTCTGGGTTCAAATCATGATCGACAGCACCAGTGGCATGTTGTCAACTACCGCACACACAATAAACGAGAGGATTTATCTCTCAGTTTGTGAAATCATAAATCACATTTACAATAGAAGTCTGCATGAAACTGATAGTTCATCCAAAAATGAAAATTCTGTCATCATTTAATCACTCTCTTGTCGTTTTAAACCTGTTTGACTTTCTTTCCTCAGCAGAACACAAAAGAAGATATTTTGAAGAATGTTGTTAACTGGCCCCCATTCACTTGCATTGGTTTCGTGTCTATACAATAGAAGCGACTTTCTTCCAAATATCTTCTTTTGTGTTCTGCGGAAGAAAGAAACGTTCTTTTTGGGCGAACCATCACTTTAAAAACCTTCTTAGACCAGCGTTAATCTCCATGTTGGTTCAAGCTGGTTTATGGTGGTTTGGTGCTGGTCTTGCCCTATAAACGTTTGTTGAAATGCATTATACAGTGAACATAAGTGCTTGTTTTTGTGAACTAGATAAGATGAAATTTCCTTAGAAAAGAAAGGAATAAGGATACGCTAAATTACAAACGCTAAAGCTGCTTTTATTATTTAATAAACAAGAGTCTGTATTTAAAGATAAATAGCATGGCTATGGTCCAGAGACAAACCAACATAAACTTTCTAATGGTGTCAACGGTTTTCCACAAGAATGTTTAACGTTTTTTACACTTTTACTTAAACGCGAACATACTTATTTACTCCAAAGGAAACAAACAGCGTTATATTCTGGGAAACAAGATCTCTTAAACTAAACACGGAGGAGGGTTTGTTTATAATGAGTTCACGTATTTAAACAGTCAATTAATGATTCCCACCACTGCATCACTGATTCTTAAGACATGAGAGAAAACACTTTGAAAATAATCTGAGACTATCACCAAATGTAACCTTCTACTTTGCCTTTTATATTTTTAAGTTATTGCACAAACCCTTACTGTCCCTAAATTAACCAGTTCGCAACTCAAAATTAAGAAAAAAGAGGTCAATAAAAAAAAAATATATATATGTACCTCTTTTAAATGCAGTACTTTTACTTTGTCAACATTGTCTACAGAAAACCTTTATGAAATCAGAAATCAGTGCAGATACCTGGAATAAGATCTCTTTCATACAGCTCATCATATTACTGACATCTTCTGGACAGAATGTGCATCAACAGTGTTCGGTGTCTAAACCTTGGACGAACCCGACGTAAATCCAGCTTCACATCTCAATAGCATATGACTCACCCTCTTCTAAAGTGTTTGAAGGATGACGATGAGAAAAATAAAAGTTAACATACTTGAATCGTGTCAGTCTCTCTGTATACTCAAACTGAGTAATAATGAATGAAAGAGAGAGAGAGAGATGAGTGTGTCTCTACAATGGGATCATAAAATATTTAAATCCCCCATGGGGTGTAGAGGTCATGTTTCCGGTAGACGTGATAGATGGATCTCTAGCATTCTCTCTCCTGGTGATGTGTGTATCATGCCAACAATTAAACACTTAATGAGGAACAGCAGTCAGTCATTGTGTTCCTCTCAACGCCAGACCACATATACTGTCCGTTCACCGCAGAAATGACTGCATTACACAACAGTTTGTGATGGCATTTCTCCACTTTTACAACATTGGAGTTTGGGTTCTACGCAACTGTTTGGCTTGCTAACTGGGAGACATAAATGGCACATACAAATAAATACAAATCCATAGCTATTATGGTTTTGAATAAAACAGTCAATATTCAATACTTTTTTCAGTTAATATTCAGTAAACATTTCATAGCATGTCCATGAACCACGGTTTTATTATATACTAAAAGTGTAGTAATCTTGTTTTTTAATATTACTTAGCATTTGTATAACCCTGGTTTTATTACAAATACCATGGGTCAATTATGGTTTAATTATGGTGGTTACAACAGCAGTAACCATGATTTTTGTAGTAAATTGGGTAAGGGTTATAACAAACTTTCCATGGTTTTTATAAGTTTCCGATTTTTGGCTTTTTGTCCCATATCCATGTAATGTGGAATGGCGTGTTACCACTGCTAAAATGTATTTGCAATGTTCTCAACGACGCAAAATTGTGAACAACGCTGCAGGAATCAATTTAACCCGTAAGAACCCAAACACATATGAGCCTAAAAGGCAAAAGGGGGGTCACTGTATAATGGGTGTTACTGTAAAAACACACCAAAAGGACCACTTAGAAAACATTTCTGACTTGTTTTTGAAACAACACCTACTGTTTTAAGGCTTTTATGTCGCCACAATATTTTCTTAACATGTTTTTCAAGTCAATTTGGTCAAGAAATTAGATGAAAACAGGTTTAATGTAAAACAGGACAGGACTTGTTATTACAGTTTTTTTCAACTGCTAACAAGCATTGTTCAATACTGAAGCCACATTTTCAAAACTCTTCACACAGTCTGCATTACCAACATGACTGTCGGCCAAACACTTCATCTCACCTCCAAAACTCACTCACACCCACAAAACACTTCATCTATGTGTCAAAATAAGATCATTCCAACATAACACTGACAACAATTCTCATTCAGAAAACATACATTTCATTTATAACATACTGACCTAAAAAACACTAACAACAAGGAGCATTACAGAAATGATGAACTTTATTAGTAACTGTTGAATTATTTGTCTCATAAATCAGTCTTTCAAATAGAATAACTCATTTTCACTTTAATGAATGTACAGCATTTTTTAATCAGTCTTGTTACATATGCGTACAGCAAGTTTTCTTTCTTTGTTTATACAGTAGTACTTCATCTTTGAAAGTTACAGTACAAAGGTGAAAAGAGGAAAACAGTTCCAGGGCTGCAATGACGATGAAAAAATGAAGAATAAAAATAAATTCAACACATCAACAAAAGTATAGTGAGGGATCTAGTCCTCCCTCTCTCCTGCATTTGGCCACAAGTTCTCATCAACATCACATCTGATGTCTTCTCTGGCCATGCATCGTGGAAAATACCGTCTGGAATGTCTAATTCAGTTACAGTATCATCAAAGGATGCTTGTCTCACCTGTTGTTCTGTCGGAACATTTGTACTGTTGATGCAACTGTTGAACGCGGCAGATTTGGTTGCACCCTTAGACCGCCTCTCTCAAAGAGAGACCATGATTTACTACATGATCAATAATCTCATCAGAGATCACGGCTCTTGGTCTTCCTCTCATTTGTCTCCCATGCACTCTCCCTCTCTGAAGCACTCTTCTTTGATCCATATTTCCTAACAAAAGTTCCAAGATATCCCCTTTATAAATACAGTAAATCATGGTCATGAGACTAAAGCAGATCACCTGAGTAGGATTTCAGCTAAAATTGTCTATACTTTACATAAAATAATGACTGCAGAAATGCATTTGTCATCATTCTGTTTTAAAAGTGTTTTTAACCATGTTGAAAGCAGTGTGTTAGCATTTGAAAAGTGTGCTGTAAATTCATAGTGTTTTGCAGGTTGTGGACTATGAATGACGAAAATGTTTGTGAATTTTGAAAAATGTGGTCACTGAATGCATTTTGTCTGAAAGCAATGAGAAATGAGTCACAGTTTGGTCTGCACAGACTTCTGTTTCGCTGAATGTGTGAAGAGTTTTGAAAATGTGGCTTCAGTATTGAACGATGCTTGTTAGCAGTTGAAAAAAACTGTAAAACACCACAATTGCAAAATCTCTCGAAACCTACCTTTACTACCAAAACCAGGCAGACCACAATTTTGGAAATCTTTTCATGACAACAAAACAAGCTCACACATTGTCACATGACCTATCCCAGATGTTTAACATATATCACTTAGGGACTCCATGAATTTCAAGTTAAGTAAAAACCTTTAAAAGGACCTTTTCAGATCATCGCACCTGTGTCACTGTGGGTTCTTATGGGTTACATTTTCATAGTTTTGCCTTTTTGCCTAATTCTTTTTCTACATCTCCATCTCCATCAATAAAACAACAGGAAAATATTGTATTTAGCATCTTGTTACACACTCAAAATGCATACAGACTTTAATTGCCGTTTAAGTATATGTGAATGAAAGTGCACTGTGTGGTACTTCAAATAAATCACTAGAGCACAAGAAAGAAACATCACAACTGCGTGAAAGCAGGACATGACACCGGTCGGTTTCAAAGGAAGACCAGAAACGGTTGAAAGACAGATTCAATGGAAATGATTTAAAGAAAACAACATGAAATCAACAGAGAGGCAACGGTTTTAGTTCTAACGATGAAGCGGTTTTATTTTTAGTGCATGATTTTGCACAGTCAGGTAAGTGCCATTTTCAGGATTGTCACATCCATAACAACACATATTCCTTATAAATGGGCACATGAAAATTAAAATAAAGTAACAATTTTATGTTCTATAAAGAGCCATCCCTACTCCATTTAATTGCTTCAGGTTTGTTCATTTTAATTCACAGAAATCCTACAAAGTTTGTTGTCTCCCAAAAACCGTGTCCTTTTTTGTCACATCCATAACGCATGTTTATTTCCCTTTTTTAAAATAGAAAACTTGTGCATGGACTCATATTTTTCTGATGTTGAAACTCTATCAACAGGGGTTTCGTAAAATATAAACGGATGGCTCAGTATATTGGTAACAAATACATTCTCCAAGCATTTTTATGTCACATCCATAACGCAAAATGTCACATTCATAACGCTGGAATTGCCCATCTGCTAAATAAATCTAAATATGGTGATCACTGAGAGAATGATATTGCTCTGATGTTTCTCTTTCAGGAGATTTAATGTTTTAGAGTTTTTGGTTGTGTCTGTTTAAGTATCGCTTTCGTCTCGGATGTTTCTCCTCAAATTGCTCAGGAGGAATAAACAGAAACATACTGTATGAGAGTATAGTTGTGTAAACACATGAAGAGGAGTGAGGTGTACGTTCTACATTCATTTTAGAGGCAAAATGATCTGGATTTGAGTAAATCTGATGAGAAATGTTTGAGTTCATATTGAGATCTTCAATCATATTGACTTTTGATTGCAGACGAGACAAATCTGAGCTCAGTTCGACACATTGTTGACATCTCTTCTCAAACTCGAACGACAGAGACGCATTTGTGAGATTTCTGGTCCTTTTCCTCAGGGGAAATATCTGAGAAGCACATATGAGACATACGTTTCAATTGCTCTCCATTTAACCTCATCACACAACATCACTGTTCAAACAGCCATCGTGTGCTGTTTTATGTTCAACTTTCATGTGTGCATGAAACAAAAGCATGTTTATTTAAAGAGTTATTTTGATATCTATCTCTCTGCCTCTCTCTCTCTCTTCAGATGGTTTTACACTGCTCGTTCACTCGCTCGCTCGCCCACACACACACACACACACATGCATTGCCCACATGCAAATTATAGGGTTATTTATAAGAAAGCAAGTGTTGCAGAAAAAGACCAAAAATACGTTTAAATAACATAGTGAAACATTGTGTGTGTGTTAGTCTAAGCATGTCAGTGATCTGTTTCCCACACGTTTATTACCAGCAGCTTCTGTTGTTGGTGTGTAGTTTTGTTGTGTGTGTGTGTGTGAGCGTGTGTGCGTGTGTGTGTGTGTGTGTGTGTGTGTGTGTGTGTGTGTGTGTGTGTGTGTGTGTGTGTGTGTGTGTGTGTGTGTGTGTGTGTGTGTGTGTGCTGACGTTCTCTCTCTCTCTGAGCTCAGAAGAATTGAATTTATTGGATTAAATCTTCCCGTGAAAAAGCCAGCAAAACAAGAGCTTTCATGCCAATTTTCCAAACTATCAACTATGAAAGTTTTTTTCCTCTCGTCTGCTCTCTTAATCCCACATCACTTAATCCCAAAATCACTTTCTTATAAATCATTATACATATATATATAATCTTCTCGTTTTTCATCCTTGTCACTAGTCAGATTTCCATGCCATCAGAGCTGCCAAAACCAAGAGTGCTGATATTAA
>NC_079896.1:26374475-26461975 GCF_024868665.1 Triplophysa rosa
TAAAGTTTATTTAAAAATGTAGAGAAAAAGATATTGAGAACGAGATGGCAAAATAAGGGTTATAAAAGGTGCATATTATGACTGTTGAGGCCCCATGCCTGAACTCGCAGTTTTTTTACAAATGTTTTTCTCACTTGGCCCCAAAGTACACAAAGACACACATATTGTATTTCTATATAATATTTTTGTATTATATGTTGTTTGTTTATTTTTTTTACTGTGTACTGTATTTTAGTATTTGTATGCTCTTCTGCACATATTGTTAACATGTGCACTTATCTATACCTGTTGTATGTGTTTTAATCTATGTGTGTTACTACTGAAGAGAGCTAACATTTCGTTGTACAGCTGTGCAATCACAATAAAGGTATTCTATTCCTTTTAAAAGCAGTTTTCCTCAAGGAAACCAACATTATTAGGTTTATCATTACGTTTACCACACATTCTCTCACAAGCGCGCGCACACATATGTGAACATGCTTGTATCCAACACAAATAATCACAGGCACGTTTCCACATATCATTATTTCTATATATGGTCAGAGACAACATATAAAACCGCAAAATTGCTCACTACAGTTATTGAGAAACTTCTCCGTCTTCATCGCAGCTGCTGACAGTTCAAGAATCACTTCAACACCAAACACCGCGCTTCGTGTTTGTAACCTTGTTGCGACGCTGGCCACGCCCACGTACTGTAGCCAATGATCGCGGTTATTTATGTAAACGGATGTTGCCAAAAGTTCGATAGTTCGACTTCATCCGGGCTGCGCAGATTGATCGGCCTATGATATCACAGTATCGCGAGAGCGTTCTCAGAAGCTGTCGGCTCTCGCGATACTGTGCTGTGGTAACAAACCAAAGTTTGGCGATACAGGATTTTTAAAAATCTTTTATCTGCACTTCGAATTTGGCAGAGAATACCATTCTTGATTCTCATTCTCTTTTATATCTCAACGTTCCTCATATATTAGTTCTCCATCTCCAGCAATAAAGTTAAGTACATGCTTTTTTTAAAAGCGAGCCTATGACACATATATTTGTATCCCCAGAGTGTTGTTAAACAGTGTGTTTGTGTTCTTGGTTAAGAGCACATTTATTCATGTGTTACAGATAGACAGGAAAATGAGAGGGAGTCATTTCTGCCTTCTGCATTGCAACTTTAGCCAGCTTGTTTAGTTTGGGAAAATGCCCATGCTTTCCTTTTAACACAAATGCAGATGGCGAGACCAGATTTTCCCCCAGCATTTAACATCAGCTGGCTTTTTTTCCCTTTCCCTAATTTTTTTCTAAGTGGAAAAAGTGAGCTGGTCACATTCAGAAGCAATTACTCACCGCAGTTAAAGTCGCACGCACGCACGCACAAACGCACGCACGCACAAACACACGCACGCACGCGCAGGCACACACACACACACACACACACACACACACACACACACACACACACACACACACACACACACACACACACACACACACACACACACACACACACACACACAGTAAAGGTCAAATAGAGACTTTCTTAAGACATGGTCATTTCAATATTTAATGATTCAAAGCCCAGCAGAATCTACCGTCCCGATGGTGAGTGGAAATCTGTGTGAATTCAGATTCTCTCTCATAGCCTGTGTATTAAAGGACTGTTTATTCTTAATCTTGTTTCACTTTGTTGGCTATTTTTTAAAAAGTCATCCATATATAAAGCTGGCATTCTAGATGACATTCTAAGTGAAAAGCCGAATTTGGAGAAAATTCTCCGAGTTGCACGTGTTGCTTGCGAAATGCAAACGTCACAGTACCTCCTGGAACCACAAGAGGGCGCATTGAGCTACTTTTTAGAATGTAACATTTACACTCGACCCCTCCCAACATTTTCTGAGCTTTAACTGGTTGGAATAATAATCCGTGCAATTATGTAATGACACTTTTAAGGCATACATTTGTGTTTTTGTAATAAACCCGTTGTTTATATCCATTTTTAACAACTACACCTTTTCACACATTTTCAGAACATAAAGAACCCTTATCAGTTCGTACACAGACAGACGAGGGATGCTTATCTCCTGCAGCAGCTTTTACCATTCAAGATCAAAGGAGCAGTTGATGTCAAAGGGAATCCCAGAGGATCACCGAATAGAAACTATGAATGAATGAGTGTGGGACTGAGAGAAAGACGGGTGTTGGTCGGGGAAAGCCTGCTAAAAACCACCAAGCATTGTGGGTAGACCCTGTGTGATCAATCACTGAAGGGTGTACCGTGATGTCAGGTTGCCAGGCAACAGGAAGAAAGGCACTCCAGAAGGGTCACTCCTGATTACAGAGTGTTTCTCGGCACACGCGCACACGTTGAGATCTTGAGTGTATGTGAAAACAAGAGTCTAGCAGTGCTAGAAAGATGATTACAGTCAGCACAGACTAATTTTAGACCTTCTCTTCACCCCTCCTCTGTACCTCCATTTAATTTCAGGTTGTGCTCTCAAGGTGAAGCAATCTCAAATAGCTAATAAAGTCGTTTGACTTAATTTGACCTACAGCAGTGTTTATTACATTTCGATTGTTTATCCATTTTTCTTTGGCACAAATATATCAATACAGCCGAAAGACTGGAGACAAGATGCTGCATATTTGACAAACCATTTTCAAAATGGCTTCCCAAAACGTGCTTTATTTTGGAAAACTACAGTGGATGTCTGCAAACCCTTCGCTCTGCTTTAGAGGACAGAAATTCATTTTGCACATTCAAAACAGAAGGTGTTACACGTTTGCAAATCATAAACATTTTCAAGTAACGCAAAAAGAAAGTACTCTCCGTCGAAATGATACAGTTCTGGAAATTCGAGTTACGTACCCGTTAAAACGAATATAACAAGTTAAAACTTTGGTACAAAAAATATGATATTTATTCTTTTGTCTTAAAATAACGTCACCATGTGGTTGGTTAATATAGGTCATGCAGTTTACTACCACACTACGAATGAAATATGACGACCACTGATTGCTTCATAAATTTTTATGTACATTTAAAACCAGGAGCCGGCCCTCACATGTAGCACTGTGCAAAATAAATGTAAACAAAATAAGTCAATAAAAAAAGAACAAAACGAAAGAACATGAGCTTGAGGCTACTATTTACAATATAAACAATAAAAAGAATGAATAAAGCACATCGACGGTGGCCCCGGTACATACGGTCAAAACACATGTCTGTCTCTCTCTCTCTCACATAAATAATCTCTCATCTTTATTTTTCAAACTCTCTCTCTCTCTCTCTCTCTCTCTCTCACACACACACACACACACACACACACACACACGCACACACACGCACGCACGCACACACACGCACGCACGCACGCACGCACGCACGCACGCACGCACACACACACACACACACACACACACAGATTACAGGCATCCAGATGACAGTTTTAAGTGGCGTGTAAAAGTGCTCCTCTACAGAGTCGGGTATAGAGGTGAGATACAGCGTGCCAGTATATACATACAAAATCACCACTACTAGATAACCAGAAGAGCTCACGTCATCGACCCAACTCTTGTTGTGAGACATTGAACCTCAAAACAAAGGAAATTGTTCTACAGCAGAGATCTGCTGACTGGATGACCTGCACCTATGCACAGAACGCTTTCAAACTCGGAAGATGTATATATTTATATTCATATATATATATATATATAAGCATTTGTTCAAAATAAATGAGGTGAGACATGTCTGCTACAGAGACATTCAGTAGGGTTACATCACTTCCGGTTACGGTTATCAGTGTGTACATTCATGATTCTTAAAGTCTGCTTTGAGAGGTGGATGGATGCCTTGCGATTCCCTTCATCTGTGGTTACCAAGTTAAAAGTCTGACTGGTTTAGTTTGGCAGAAAAATATTACGTTCAATCAAACCATTTTCTTGTTTGTGTTCAGTAAGGCAATGCAGAGCTTCATTGATTAACAATAACAAAAAACATTCTGTTAGTGAAAATCCTGATTCGTACTGTCGATTGATTTTCTATGCTTGGGATGCTAATGTATACGTGTGATTTTGTTCGGCATTCACTAACGCTAAATAAACGTGGTCCCGTCACAGGTGCGCTCATGACTGGGCCCCCCCTTAATTCATGGGGCCCGATTTATAACAGGGCTCCCACTCCAGTGCCTCAGAGATGACGTATTTTTGTAGGCTAACCCCGCGCTGGTTCCCTCGACCGAAAGCCTATGCATTTTTCCCATAGACTTTTGGAAGATCGCAAAAAATAAGCTCCGTAATTAATAAAGGTTCATAATGTTTACACGTTTCGTCTATCAAGATAATCTTCACAAATTAACACAACATTTGTAACTTTTGAAGCCGAAATACAATCGGCAGAAGTAAAAAGCTAACACGATGCTATAAACAGACTACACTTGAAGTCGCTCGATATCAACGTCACCACCACCAAGCCTCCGACAACTCTTTCAAACTTTATTAAAAATGTGTTCCCTGGTAATTAACTACTCCGTAAATGAATCCGCATCTACGATATAAAAGATGTGTGCCCATTTGGCATTATTTGTAAGCTTTATATGCGCAATGACGTCTAACGTCCCCGCCAAAGGAAGTTGTCGCTTTTAGCAACTTGTTAGCAACCGCCGTTTTTAAGACACAATAAGGCTTTCAAAAATCACAAGCGGGTTATATTTGGTGTGTTTTATGTCATAGAATGAAACGTGAAAATATTGAGAGGTTTTGTTCACAGACCTTATTTCGAGCGATTTCCCAAAAACCCATTCAAAAAACCTATAGACTTTGGAGCGATCCTCAAATGCAAACTAGCTTCCGGGTTTTGCATACAAAAATACGTCATCTCTGAGGCTCTCTATATACCCAGCAGTATAAAGATGCATTTGGCGGCCTCCCTCCTCACTGGCCCGGGGTGATGTTTCCCGTTCGTCCCCACCTGATGATTGCCCCTTTACAGACGTGCCCTTAAATGAAGTAGTTCAGACAATCAAACCCATGAGTAGAAAAGTTCAACATGATAAAAAATGAGCTAACAAAAATGTGCAGATATATAATACGCCATTCATTAAGAAAGACACCAGTGGTAGCGGTTAGCGCTAGCTACCCATGACTATAACAGTTCCTCTCAGTCCTCGGGATTGTTTGACAACACTCGAAACGAAAAGACGAACTCAGGCGCCACGCTTGCCATTTTCTTTCCTCAGGGATACAGCAGTCATACTCTTTTGAAGCGCGTGTGCGTGTTTGTCGTGTTGACGCTGGCACTGTTCTCGAATGAACGCTTTCCGTGGACGCACCCTAAGGCTAGCTCGGTGCACGGGCGCACACACAAGCACACACACGCACACACACGAACAAACTCCGCCCCACACACACGCTCAGTTTGGCATTAGTTCCAAAACCGCTGGAGGTGAACCACACCCGCTGCTCTCTATCCGCCCTGTAAACAGTGTCTCTAAATTGAAAAAATAAACAGTCCATCGCTCATTTTTTTCTGTCCCTCGCGTCTTTTGCTTTGTCCTCCTTCTCTCTCCTTTCCTTCTCATATTTGTCCTTTTCCGATTTGGCCACGCTGTTGTAGGACGGCGGAGAGGCGGATGACGGAGTCATGTCCGTTTTGTCTGACGTCGAGTTGTCGTGAAACTTTCCGATGACGAGCACCTCCTTCTCCTGGATGGGCGCTACTTTGTCCTTCAGCCGTTGGCGGTACGCTTCCAAGGCCTTCTTTACCGTGTGCCTTATGCGGTAGCGTCGGAAGGCCCTCTGTATGATGATGACGGACATCTCCTCGTGTTTGCGCCGAAGGGTCGTGGTGATGGGCTCGTAAGAGACTTTCGACGGATTGGAGGCCATGAATCGATCCTCCATCTGTCCTCTCAGGGCATCCATCTCACCCTCCTCGCCCAGGACCCTCAGCGTGAAGGCGAACAGGATGTCCAGGCAGTGGATTCGATCGCCGCTCACCATGGGCAGGTCCATGGCTATCAGCTGGATCTTGTTGGGTTTAGGGATGCGCAAGGGAGGGTCCAGAGCATCCGCGAAGTCGGACAGCTTGTGGTACTCCACGAACTGTGTGGCGTTGGGGTCGAAGCGCTCCCAGACTTCGTAGAACATTTCAAAGTCGTCCTCGCTGAGCGGCTCGGCGCTCTCCTCGGTGGCCACGCTGAAGTTCTCCAGGATCACGGCGATGTACATGTTCACCACGATCAGGAAGCAGATGATGATGTAGCTCACGAAGAAGAAGATGCCGACCGAAGGGTTTCCGCAGTCGCCGCGGTAAATGCTGCCCGGGTGCTCCGTTTCGCTGTCGCATTCGGGAGCCTGTTTGTTCAGAATGGGCGCCAGGAGGCCGTCCCATCCCGCGGATGTGGTGATCTGGAACAAGCAGAGCATAGAGTTCCCGAACGTCTCGAAGTTAAACATGTCGTCGATCCCCGCCTCTCGCTTCACGTAGGCGAAGTTAGACATTCCGAAGATGGCATAGATAAACATGACCAGGAAGAGGAGAAGGCCAATGTTGAACAAGGCAGGAAGTGACATCATCAAGGCAAACAGGAGAGTACGAATGCCTTTGGCTCCTTTGATGAGACGAAGAATGCGTCCGATTCTGGCCAGCCGAATGACTCGGAATAACGTCGGCGAAACAAAGTATTTCTCGATAATGTCGGAGAGGAACATGCCTGGTGAGAAAAGACAAATGTTTACGAATGCCGCATCCTACTCTACACCGTTACGTGAAGGCAAGCTTCATTTTATGCGTTGTTTTGTTCCAGAATGTGAATTAACGCTCTTACCAACTATTGACAGAATCACCACCACAAAGTCGAAGACGTTCCAGCCGATGGTGAAGTAGTAGTGCCGCAGGGAGATCATCTTGAGAATGCATTCTCCAGTGAAGAGGATGATGAAAACCAAGTTTATCCAGTACAAGACATCGTCCATCTCCTTCGTCTGGTCGTCGGTTTCCACCATCATGGTCACCATGTTCAAGCAGATCAGGATCATAATGACAATGTCGAAGGCTTGTTTGGTGATGAAGTCAAAGACGAGACCTTGAAACTTGTTCTAGAGGGTAGAAAGAAGGAAAAAGTGAGAAGGCCATTTTTCACAGTGAAGCGTGACAGTGCTGTCAGCGTGAGGCGTGTGTATCGTACCGCAGGTCTGGGAATGGGCTTCTGAGGCTTCTTCGATCCAAGCTTCTTCATGGCATTGTAATATTTCTTCTGCTCTTCTGTCATGAAGATGTCCTGACCTCCAAGGTAAAGAGCAAAAACAGAAGACTGGTTACAACCACGGTTTTTCGAACTCCTCCAGTGAACCTCAGGAAGGGTCAAAGAGGTGGTTCGACCTGGTCCAGTTTTTCACTAGACTATCATTGTGTGCTCTACAAACACAAGCACAAATCATCCACATATTACATTTCTTTCAATCTAAACTGAAAACGCCAACACGCCCGGGCCGTTATGCACACATACAACAATATCGAGGCTGTATTAAGGTGTATGTCGCTCGACCTGATTTTGCCAAGTGGTTGATGTCCTCAGGACAACATATTTTGTTGATCTAAGGACAACATTTTTATAAATAAAACCTAAACCCACACCAAACCCCAACCCTAACCATAACTTACTCCTAAAATCAGATGGAAATGATAAGTGAAAAACAATGGTCTAGAAGAATCTAATCCTGGTTGGAAGATTAAACTTAAAATAAACTGTAAACTTATTTCTGAAATCTGATTGGTTGATTTAAATGTTGTCCCAGGGTCAACATGATGTTGTCCTAAGGATATCAACCACTTGGCAAAAACAGGAGAGCCGTGTATGTCGCCCTTCATGAGTGTAAATACTTATCTTCTTCTTCTGCTGGTTAAAGTTATCGATGATGACACCAATGAAGAGATTGAGGGTGAAGAAAGAGCCGAAGATGATAAAGATGACGAAGTACAGGTACATGTAAAGGTTCGATTCATAGTCCGGCTGTTGCTCCAACTGGAAGTACAAGAGAAAACCAGTTTCAGTAAAAGCACAAACAGATAAACATCCAGACACACAGCTCTCGCAATACATTTGACAAGTTTAATAAAAAGACGATAACCACTTACATTGCGAGAGTCCACGGCCGCATACATGATGTCCATCCATCCTTTAAACGTGGCCTTGAGGAAAGGTCAAAAATCAGGAACTGTTTTATCTATAACTCTTTACTATGCACTTTATGTAAATTTCACTCTTTCCTTGCATACAAAGCAACACAACTCTTTTAAAAAATGTACAACAATAAATATAGACGGTTTAAGCGACAACAACATAAACATTATGTGGCCCGAGCTGCCTGTAGACCTCCGCAATGAAACAATAACTGTTAAGTAGTTTAATTTAATTCAATACAAATAATTGACATTAAAATATTACTATAAATGAAATATCAAATTAATTATTACATTGCCAATCGCTAGCAAGACCGATCATAGATAGATCTTTCAGTCCGATCACCAAACACAACATTGGGCCAGTCGCGTACTTTAATAGAAAACTTGAATAGAATTCTTCATTTTTAATCAAGGTTATTATTATAGTTTAATAAAACTAAAACTATTAAAATATTTCTTTTAAATAGATTAGATTTCATTATTAGGAAATTAAAATCAAATTTCGCAATAAAATAAATAAAATTTAAACTAAAACTGAAATAACAATAAATTAAAGAAAAATTAAGAAGAGAACAAAGCAACAGATTAATTAATTTACTATGTTAATAAAATATATATGTTACATATGTTTATATGTTAATAAATCTAGTTTATATTTGAAGAGTTTGGTTCCAAAATTAGATAACAGTTTGTTTGTTTTGATTTAAGCCATAATAACAAAAAAACTAACATAATAAAAACATAATTTTTGAAATGTTTTAAAAATGGAGTTATCTCATTTTGGAACCAGAATCTTCATTTATTTTCATATCCAGATTCTCGCTGTTCTCACCACTTGCAGTAGTGCCAGGTATCCGGCTCCAACATTATCGAAATTAATCTTCACGTTTTTCCAGTGTGCTGATTCATTGTTTGCGATCAAGGCCATGCAGTCGGATTTGTTGTTGACCACGTCGATGGGAAACATCTCATCAGCTGTAATATTGATGCAGTGGTAGTATTTCCCAGCGAAAAGATTCACCCCCATGATGCTGAAGATCAACCAGAAGATCAGACACACCAGCAGCACATTCATGATGGAAGGAATGGCTCCCAGCAGAGCGTTCACCACAACCTGCAGAAAAACAAACACGTCACATCACACACACACGTTCATCCTGAAATCCAGCTACTGTATTTGAACGAGAGCTAGTATAACTTTCAGATCTTTTTATGTCGGACGACTAAATCCTCTCCCGAGAAAAACATTTTTTGAAAACTTGTACATTTTTTAAAGGTATAGTTAACTTAAAAATAAAAATCTGTCGTCATTTATTCACCCTCATGTGAATAAAAACCTGTAAACGACTCTTTTTTAGTGGAGCACAAAAGAAGATATTTTAATAAATGTCCCTGTGGTTTTGTGTTCATACAGTAGAATTCAATCAGTATTGCTTGATTATCAACGTTCTTCAAAATATCTTCTTTTTGTGTTCTACAGAAGAAAGAAAGTCATACAGGTTTGACATGAGAGTAAATAATTGAGGAAGTAATTTAAAGTTTTGGATGAACTATCCCTTTAATCATTTTTATAGCAATCCTACAAGACAATGGGCTTAATAAGTGTAAATAAAATATCTAGAACAGTCTAAGAGACCTTGTTCTTTAAAGTGACTATTATCGATCATTCTGCTGTGATATATGGTCTCTTTTATAACAAATAACCCCAATCATTTCATTATAATTCAACTGTTCATTGAACATATCTTGCAGGGGCGTATTACACATCTGTTTGAAAATGTGAAGGAAACCAAAATGAAAACAGAAAGAAAACCTTGTGAAGACACGATGACGTCACAACATTTGTTTACTGCAAATGAAAAGAGACACATAACAGAGAAAGAAATTTAAGGTCAAAGGCACAAACACAACAGCAACCACCACAGAATCATCAGAATACATCAGAGAGAGTTTCCACGCATGCAGAGAGACATGCACACTACAGATCCAGATCTATAAACACTACATTCATACTGTATACATTTATTCAACATACGGTATGATCAATACTATTCAGCGAGAACATGCCATAAGACTCTCAACAATATTAAATAGAGCATCTTTAGGAGAATCACGTTGTGTTCACTCATGTGTAGGGCATGTTGCTAGATTTATATCTTCATTGGTTTTTTAGTGTTGAAACGATTTATTTTTATAACCAATGCTGATTATATGCGATAACAAACACGCAGATCTGATTTTTATTTATAGTTTTACTTCTGCTTTTAACAAGATGATAACAACATCATGGAACTTATTAAAACCATGTATAAAGACCTTCCTTGCATACAAAACAAAACAATTCTTGATTTTACAACAATAAATTGAGGTGTAATAATTCAGAATAATTCATAAAAAAATAATGAATCATAATGAATGTAAATAATAATAATAGTAATAATAATAATAATCAAGGTTATTATAGTTTACTAAAACTAAAAGTATTAAAGTGTTTTCTCTGTTAAAATCAAATAAATGATTGGCCTAAAAATTATTTGGAAAAAAAAGAAATGTTGCCCCAGGAATAAACTTAAATAATTTTAAGCTGAGGCACTACACTTACAAACTCATTAACTTATTATTACAATTATTAAATTATTAATAAGAACTGAACAAAAGCTAAAATGGATTTAAAAATAATTAAACCTATGTATCAATATAAATCAATAAAACAAATGATAAAAACAAACAAACAAAAAAAGGTATAAAATAAATAATAAAAAATATACGCTCATGCCTTAACTAGGGGTCAAAATGATCAACAAACAAAAAGATGATAATATGAGTCTGAATATACAGTATGCATCCAAAGTGTTTTTTTGTATCAGTCTGAGTTTGATGCCTTTATAGTGATTTACTAAAAAATGAGAAATGTGTTACACTGATATCAGTTGATAATGTCATTGTACTTTTATGAGTACTGGAGGTTTGAGGTGATACGTTTAGCGTCACAACTGTTTATCAGGCACCTTGTTTTGAAACCAACAGAGAATGAATGTTGATCCAGCAAAATGTCCTCTACTGCGATAAACCACACGATGTTCTCTACACATGTGTGCGTGTCTTACCCTCATTCCCTCGAAGCGTGACAAAGCTCTCAGAGGTCTAAGAGCACGCAGTGTTCTCAGGGACTTAATGGCAGTTAGTTCAGAGTAACCAAGAGCATTCGCTACCAGACTCACCAGCGACACCTGCGACACACACAAACACGCACATGAGACACGTCAGTAAGCCAGACAGCACTGAAGAGATTGCGTGTTGAAAGCAGCTCAGCGGTGACTCCATCACAACATACATCAACGATCAGAAAGTCCAGCCAGCACCAGGCGTTGGTGAAATATTTGACGAAGCCGTACGCGACCCATTTCAGAAGCATCTCCAAAATAAAGATGTATGTGAAGACTTTATCGGCGTACTCCAACACCGTCTTGACCGTCTTGCGCTGCTCGATGTAAATGTCCTCAAAGGCCTGCACGCACACATCGTGACGTTTTATTAGGAACGTTTGACAAATAGCATTGCAACTCGTACTTGGAACGTTGTGAGTGTACGGTATTGTGTGTGTGTGTGTGTGTGTGTGTGTGTGTGTGTGTGTGTGTGTGTGTGTGTGTGTGTGTGTGTGAGGGCGAACACTCACCAGGGCTCCACTGCTGAGTAAAATCATGAAGATGATGAAGGACTCAAACCAGTTGTGCTCCACAATGATGAAGCAGGTTTTCCTGAGAACCCACCAACTTTTCCAGTTTCCCTTCTCTACATCCACCTGACAGCACTGAAATCTCATCACGCAGCCTGAGGAGGACGACAGAAAGATGATGAGAGCGGACGGCTCAAAAAAATAAAAATGAGCACGGTTACGTCAAGGCTCCACAAGTCACAAAGTCACTTTTAATGAGTTATTTGATTGAAATGGAGTCAAGGTTCAATAGTTTTTACTCTCTTGACATTAAACAGGTTGTGTTTGCTACTGTACCTTTAAGAATCATTATGCTTCAGTGACCTGCTTTGTGCCTGGCTTAACCTCTTCATATAATAATGAAAACTAAAGGAACTTTTATATAAAAAGTGGAAGTCATATGTTTAGGCACTGGTGACTGTGACGGCAAACTTTACAGTAGTTTGTACAGCGAGGGTTGCCAGATCTGCATTTAACAATTAACAACTTTAACTGTGCTGTGTTTCTTTTTAATTCTGCGTGGAGAAGGAAGGATTTTGCTTTCTTTGCACAATTTTAAGGTATGATGAATGATGTTTATGAAAACAGTCTGCGTTTATGAATACTATACACTGTACAGTGATTTTAGTTTTTACAATACAGGATCACTGTACAGTATATCACTATACTGTGATTGTTAAGAAGATATTATCTATTGCATAAAATAGTGACTGTAAAATATGTATTTTAGATATTGGCGTAGCTTATTTTGAGTTTTGGGTTTTGTGCTGGGTTTGTTGCACCAGTTGTGATTCGCCATCGGTGCCGAGCTTACAGTTTATAGTGATTGGAGCTCATGAGCGTCTATTTCTTATAAAACAGTTTTTTATCAATTCTGATTTGTGCATGGGAAATTGAGTTTTAACCTTTAACCTTAATACGTTATGTTTAATCCTATTTTAAAGAGCAAGAAAATGAAAATGTCACCTGAGGTCAACAATAAAATATGTCAAAATCAGTGAATTTTTGAGTGAAATCAAATGTATGGGGGACAGGATTCCATTTTTTCAAACATTGGTTCCCATAACATGGCCTACGTTTTGGGTCCATTCTCGTGCACAGACACACACCTTCAGTAAAACAGGCCTCCGGGTCCAGCGACTCCTCCGGCTCCAACTCGACAGACTCCGCCCCCTCTCCGGGAGGCCGGATATCCACCGTGCTTCCTTCTGAGGAACTGAGAACGGTGTCGATCGGCAGCTTCTGCACGGCAGCCACACCATCACACACAAGAAAGCAAACACACGCGAGAGATTAGCGTTTATCCAATGGCGCCGACTCGTCCAGATTGCTTTTACTGTTATTCTCAATCTCATGCAGTTCAGATCATTCAAAAGTACCTACAGGCCCGTGGATTTAAGCATTGATTCGATTGATTCGATGGATTTTCTAATTTGCAGCCAGGCATGAAGACAAACGTCTCTGGCGTGACACTATAATCTCACAGCCGGCTGTGGGTACATTTGATGTGCCTTCATTCCATCCTCATGCATGTTTTTTTGTTTCTCAAGGTGCAGTTTTTTTTGTCTCATCCAAGCTTGTGATCGTGTCATCAAATGTCGAGTGCTTTGAGTATTTTCATGTCCAGTGCAAAACGTCAACCCCTTACCTCTCAGCCCACCCCTTCCGAAAAGAAATGATTTCGATTGGATAAACCCAATGCGTTTGGATTAAGGTGATGCAGATTATCACGTGAGCCCGCCCCTTTGAGTGCAAACCCTTGATTGACATGAAAACACAGGCTGGAAGTCCATTCCGTTAAGCAGTGGTCAAGCTTCGGTCCGCCAGTCAGTTTGAAGAGGGGGGAGCCGCATTAGCGTTTACTAACACCAGAGCCGCACGCTAAGTCTGAGACAGCATCGCAGTACAACGTCTTAAGGGTTTTCTTAAGAAAGCGACGACATTATTGAACACGCGAAGGGTCCTGCATACAATGTATGTACAGTATTCAATTCTCAACTGAAGAAGCTGAAGCAGCAATCAAAGAATTTTGTCAAAGCAAAACAATAATAATGATATGTTTCATCGCATTGTTGGACATATCAGTGGACGTTGGGTTGTGGGTAAGAACTGTTGTTGCCATGACCACAGTGTACCGCTCACCCAGACAGAATTCAGGGTGAAGTTACTGCGGAAAAGCTAAAATACCCCACAGATAGGGATGCTGTCTTAAACTGAGCTGGAGCATTGGTTGCCGTGGCACCCAGCTAATGCGGCGCAGGGGAATGATGTAAGCATGCTGTGAGCACTTTCAGAATCTTCCAGAACGTTTGAATCACTATAGTAATGTAATGAAAGCTGAGCAACCCTGAACAGGAGCGTATTATAAAAAATAAGCCTTTCATTCATCTAAAAACATATTTTAGACGCTGTATAAAGGTTACAGCGCTCTAATTAGTTTTCTAATTTACTGATGTCCCATGTGTCTTTAAATCTGATGGGGACAGTTTCATTTGCAACAATGCCATGTATTTTAATACGGTGTTTGATCATTTTACCTATTTCTATACTGTTACGTCGTCTGTAAAGCTGCTGTAAAATTGCGAAAAACACTTGAATTTGATTGAATAGAAAAGTGTGTTTTGGAAAATAATGGACAATTTTATTCCATACAAAGGCACAGAAGTTCTGAACACCTTCTGTCTGTTTTACATTAGGGCTGTCAAACGATTAATCGCATCCAGCGTTTGTGTTTACATAATATGTGTCCGTGTATTGTGCATATTTATTTTGTACTTATAAATACAAAAACATAAACATAAATGTATATATATTTAATACAATTTTGAGATGTATTATTTATATTTACCAATAACTTAAATTAAATATAAACTTTTGTTAATTTGTATATTTTTCTTAAACATATGCATGTATGTGTATGTTTTTATAAACACAACGTTAATATGCACAGTACACAGACATATATTATGTAAACACAAACTTTTATTCTGGATGCGATTAATCGTTTGACAGCCCTATTTTACATAGAACATTAAATGACACAAATGCAACTGGATCTAAATTACAATTATAAACATCACTGCAGGTCCAAAAAATACTTTCCGGTCTAGACTGAATACCACTGGTCTAGTCTAGTCTAGACTGATTATTGCATCAGTTTACAGTGCAATATATCACAGGCAGAAATAGCTCCAACTTGCAATTTTATAATAATAATCTGATTTAAATGAGTCATTTAAGAAAAACTACAGTAACCACAAAGTGTACTGAAACGTATCTTCTATTCATATCAATCCAGAATCAATAAATCTGGAGAAAAGTAGCTTTCATCATTCCAGTATGAATCGTTTCGATGTTAAGATGCAGTTAAACTCGTGCCATGATCTAACTCTACATTGACTTTAATATCTGTCTTGTGCACACGCACGCACACACACACACACACACACACACACACACACACACACACACACACACACGCACGCACGCACACGCACACACACACACACACACACACACGCACACACACACACGCACGCACGCACGCAAACACACACACACACAACCGCAAGCTGTCTGAGTTTCTGCTTAGAGTTATTTTAGCTCTAAATGCTCACTCGTAGAAAAAACAAAACATACAAGCTAATGTAACAGAAAGATGCTCGATGTCAAATGATGGTCTTGCTCATTCCGTATGACTGCATGTACTGTAAAGAAGCCCAGTACTACAGAAACACAAAGTCATGTAAAACCAAAAAAACAAAAGGCCGAGAGCTGTCTCTCTTCGGCACAAAACAGGGGTTGCTCGAGGGGGAGGGAAGGGCACAGGCATTGAGAAATGAAAAAACAAAACCAAAGGGCAATCCGATCCAAAAAAGAAGAGAGAGAGAGAGAATGAGAAAAGAGAGAGTCTGATTTAGATGACAGAGGCAGTCTCCGTGGTTAGTGTGCGTGTGGAGGAAGATGAGTCTCTTACAGGGATCTCTCAGAGAAAACCTGGGGTTCGTCTGTCATAACGCTGCAATAACAGGTCACACACAGAGAGGAGATACACAACTTCACATAAACATGGATAAAAAAAACGTCGGCAACTTCAACACACTCAACTAACTTCAATAAGATATAGAAACAGTTAGAAGAAGAGGAGAGAGATTAACAGGTTAAGCACAGTGATGTAGACGGAGACACGCGTGGAGATGATGCGTGAACACACACAGTTTCTCCCGGGGCATGGATGCTGAATTGAACCATTTCAAAACAAGCTCATTCATAGTCTGGGATGCATGATGCCGGGTCTGCTCAGTTGGTCGTAAATAATTCACATTACAACGTGTGTGTGTGAGACAGCGTGTTTATGACAACACACATGATGTTGAACTGACATGTTGAGTGAACTCGACCTGCTACAGCGCCCGGAGGTTTGACTTAGCTAGATACAGATGAACAAGGTCAATGTAACCACAAAGCAACACACACACAGAGGATGGGCAGAGGATGATGTAATGGTACAGTAGCATCCGTAACACAACTGCTCGACTCCTGAGTCCTGACGGTCTACAAACACCTAAATGAAACAAAGACTGGTGTGTCACACACATTGAAAATGAAACAGACGGAGCACCGGCTTACCTCTTTACTGCCCTCCACGTCCGACGAATCGCTGCTAAAATCTTCCGTGTTGAGATTCTCAAAGTCCGACTCTCCCACCGCTATCGGCACGGTAACCGTCAGGCTGGGATTGTGTATGAACGACATGTAGTCGCCTTCCTCGATTCCGTACTTCACGTGACCCTCCACCCCGTTGCCGGGGGAGACGCAGCCCCCCTTCAGACAGTCTAAGGTGAGGTCGACGGCCACCGGAGCGTGGTTGGAGAGGCAGTTCTCTTTGCCGACGACGTGGAGGTCGTCGAGGGGCTTCTCTTCGTCCAGGGCGCCAGGTTTGGCGGCGGACAGGCACAGACGCTGGAGGAAGTGGCGGAGAGCGGATTTGACCAGCGCGATGCCTTTCTGTATTCTGCCCACGGCGATCTGCAGGTTGTTCATTTCGCTGTCGTCGTCCGTGGCCGCCAGATTGTCGGCGCTGAAAGAGCTCAGGAGCAAGGCCAGGAAGAGGTTCAACACCTGCCGCGCAAACACACAAAATAGCACGCGCTCTGAGGATCAGCAAGGTCAAGCACCACTAACATGAAAGAATTCATCCGAACCACATCTGAGTCATATTTCATCTCAAAGTTAAAAATACATCGTAGTTCGCTTTCAGCTTTAAATCAAGAGCAAGACATTTCTTCGAAAAATCCTGCTTATGGGTGCGACTGTGAGTCAGTTTCCCAGGTATTCCTTCTAGACATCAATGAGATTCAATTTACACCAAATGGAAACGTTCGCTTGAGTCTCATCTGTGTCTCAGATATTTCTCTTAAAAAAGAATCATAAATCTCACAAATGTCATTTGGGTTTGTCAAGTCTGCAATCAAAAGTCCATATTATTGAAGATCTCGATATGAACTCAAACATTTACTCAAATCCAGATTATTTTACCTCTACAATCTACATTTATTTCACACCCTCATACTCTTCATGGATTTCAATTACAGTCTCATTTCTGTTTTAGGAGAACAATCTGAGACTAAATTGAAACTTAATTGAGAACTGAGAGAGCGATTATCTATTACTTGAAAATGGTCAAAATCGTTGTGCCTGGGTCTAAATCTAAACCTAAAATCTGGTTGATAGTAATGTCATAAAACTCTTCACCATCGTTGATCTTACCACCAGATTTCCAATGACCATGACCATCATGAAAACAATGAGACACATGGACTGTCCGGCCACTTCCATACAGTCCCACATGGTCTCGATCCATTCGCCGCAGAGCACCCGGAACACGATCAGGAAGGAGTGAAAGAAGTCGTCCATGTGCCAGCGAGGCAGCTCGCAGTCCTTTGAGATCTTACAGACGCATTCACGGTAGCTCTTTCCAAACAGCTGCATCCCCACCACAGCGAAGATGAAGACGATGATGGCCAGGACGAGGGTCAGGTTCCCCAAGGCACCGACTGAGTTACCGATGATCTTTATCAGCATGTTCAGAGTGGGCCACGACTTTGCTAGTTTAAAGACTCGTAACTGACATGAAGAGAGAGAGAAGACAATAAGATGTTATGAGCCATTGCACTATGGAGCATGTTAATCGACGTCATGCCGCGTTGAATGTTGCGCCATCTTGGGAGGATGGCTGCTAGTGCGTTCAATGCAGTGTTTTGTTTTTCTTGTTTGATTAGGAAATATAACTATGGCAGGTCGGTCTTGCTGTGTTAAAAACTGCAATAGTATTACGCAGAGTTGTTCAGGAAAAGACAATGGTTCTTTCACTTTCGATTTCTCTATATAACATACAAAAGTAATGGTACATTTCAAAACAATAATAGCAGTGGAGTATGATCCTCCCAAGATGGCGGCGCCACTGCAACATTGCAATTCACTTTTTTTAGTTAATCAGAATGAATATTTTTGGCATAAATCATCATTTAAAGACGATTCTTGACATGTCTTTTGAATGGCTCTTTACACAAACATAGTGACGAACTTCCGATGTTGTCAGAAGTCGGGATATCAGTTTCCGGTTTCATTTTTAAAACGAGTTAACATACCTAAACAAGACTGGGTAAAACCACATTTCTGTCAAATTTGACTTGTAATAAACACTAGCTGTCGTCAAAAAAAGGAGCCGTTATTCCACTGATTAGATGAATCACGTCCATCATAAGGAAACAGCTCAGCTCAAGGCAGCGCAAACTGAGAACATAACATTTTTCTGATATCATGTTTGATATAGGTGATAAAAAAATGTATAATTTGGTTTTCCCTGGTTGTTGCTCAGGTACGTAAAGCCCTTCCTTACAGTATAGCCTAATGGTCTCATGCGGGATAAAATGCTTAACGTGAGATTATTCACTTTATCTGTGGAATAAGAGCTCGCTTTTTTTTACAGCAGCTAAAAAGTACATTTTGACAGAGATGTGGTTTTCCCCAGTCATTGTTTAGGAATGTTTAGTCGTTTTAGAAATTAAACCGGAAACTGATATCCCGACTTCTGACAACATCGGAAATTCGTCACTACGCTTGTGTAAAGAGTCCATTAAGTTGCATTGGAGCCGAGTCGCATGAGTCACTGCTCAATATATAATTTGAAATTTTTATTCTCAAAATGCAAACGGAGGAGCTGAAGAGCGGATGAGTTTACTCACCAATCTAAAAGAACGCAACACAGAAAGACCCTCCACGTTGGCCAGGCCCAGCTCCATGAGACTCAGACTCACGATGATCCCGTCAAAGATGTTCCAGCCCTGCTGGAAGTAATAATACGGGTCGAGGGCGATCAGCTTCAGACACATCTCGGCTGTGAAGATCCCAGTGAACACCTGCGGGCACACACACACACACACACACACACACACGCACACACACACTCACACACACACACACACACACACACACACGCATGTTGGGTTTCCATGTTTTATGGGGACATTCCATAGACGCAATGGTTTTTATACTGTACAAACTGTATATCATATTCCCTACCCCTAACAATCACAAAAAACTTCCTGCTCTTTCACATTTTCAAAAAAGTTAATTCTGTATGATTTATAAGCTTGTTGTCCCCATTTTTTTTCAAAAATGTCCCCATGTCCCTAATGGATTTTGGATATTGCCATCTTTGTGGGGACATTTTGTCCCCATACCGTAGGGTTTACCCTTCCCACACACACACACACGCATTGGCACAACATCAGTACTAAAAAGAACCACAGTGTTCTACTACATGATTATTAAAGACAAAAGAATTCACAGTTACAATACTATTGCAATATCTATAATATTTTGAAAAAAAAAAAAAAAGGTTTATGTTGTGTTTCTATTTTTTAGGCCTATGAATCATACTCAAAATATCAGTGTAGGGAAATGGAGAGAGTTTCTAACCATTGCACCAAGGCTTGGATTTCATTTTGACAATATTATCATGTGTGTAGTATTAACACAATATCAATAACCATGGTTATTGTTCATAAAGGTATATTGTGACAACCTACTAAACACATGTGTGTTTGTTTTACAATGTTTGTGTAAACACATTGCATTGTGTGCTTTTGACAGTTAAACACATCACCTGCCCGAATCTCATTAATGTAATGTAAAAATGTCACATTTATTACTGTAATGTGACAAAAATGTGTATATTCTTATTATTTTATTAAGTTGATATAGATTATGGTAGTATGTATTGCTTTATCTTGGTAGCACTTTATTTTACAGTCCTGTTTCCCATGGACACACTGTGCACTTATTACAGTAAATATAATAACTAGGTACTAACTCTGAACCTAAACCTAAACTTATACCATGTAGTTACCTTATACTACCCAGTTCTTTCTTGGGTAAGTACACGTACTGTAAAATAAAGTGTAACCTTTATCTTTCAAATGGTCGAGCGAATAAAAAACAATTTGTAAGGTGAGAATTATCATGGAGCGGTGGTTCTCAAACTTTCTGGTTGTAAGGCCCCCTTTGTGTAGCGTGCATCGCTTTCTGGCCCCCCCCAAATAAAGACATATAATCTTAAACTTAGAATTTAATTAAACTAAAAACATATTCAGTTATCAAATGCTGGAAATCAATTCTTTTGTTTTATTTTTCTGATGTTTGATTGCATAAAATCTATGATAAATTTCTACATTTCATAAAAAGCCACTAAATCTGTGGCCCCCCCGGATCCAATTTGAGAACCACTGCCATGGAGAATAAAAGGAAATACAAAAAAACCCCACATATCTTTTCTAGCAACGTAAAGAAGTTAATCTTATAAAATATGTTTTCTTTTTTATTATTTGATTTTGTAATGAAATATGTGTTATTAAGAGCTTCACCTGGGTAAGTATGTTATTAACTCATTACTGTGAAATCAAAACTACTGAACTCACCAAGTTTCCCACAGACAGCACATGATTGAACTCTTTTGTCATGGGATAATGCTCCATAGCCATGAAGAGAGTGTTGAGGACAATACAGATGGTTATGGCCAGGTCTACGAATGGATCCATCACGATCATATTGACAATCTCCTTCACCTTCAGCCACGTCGGACAGCAGTCCCAGATCAAAAAACCGTTCGCAAACTTATACCAGCAGGGAGGACACTTCTGTCTCGACTCCTCCAGCTCTGTCAACATAATAAACAGCTGTTAACACTTTCATTCCGAACGATACCCATAGGAACTTCCTACGGGTAACCTCATGCTTTAGTACATATTTGAGCACTGCTTAGGGTCCAGCAAACGTGACGCTCGCCAATAAGTGTAAGCAAAGCCCTCATGTCACATGCAAAGAGAGCGTTTGCAACAAAATTGTAAAAACAACGCTGAAAAAACGCTGATAATATTCTACAACTAAATGAGGACATATGACATATGATGACCTATTTCTCTCTGGTGATGTCCATTTGAAACCAACACATTCTGGGTCATGTGACCAAGAATATCATTCTATTATCTGTGGCTGTAAGGAAAACCACCACCATTGTTTTTGAATGGGATGCAATAATGAAGCGTGGATGCTCTCATGACATTTCCACAATTGATGTTTAATGGGCGATGGAATACAAATCAACCGGAATGTTCGTCACACAATGAATGTTTACTGAAGGCTCATGTGTTCTGATTGAGCCGAGCAAAAACATCAGACATGCCAAAGTAAAATGGATATCGCGTTACACGCAGGGTCCAAAATGAAGTTTATGACCCACCAACAAATTACAGCGACAAATAAGAGAAAATTGCTGTTAACGTTTTGTTCTCACTTATGCTGTTTGTTATTGTATATGACAATGGAACTGTTTAGTGCATCTGCCTGTCTTCTTTTTCTATTTCAATTTCAGCATCACAGAGCTCTCTCATAGAGACAATTATTGTTGATTTAATGTTCAATAAAAAAGTTATGTTAAGTGTGAGCTGAATATGGGTAGTTGGTTTGTATGAATGAGGTATTGTGTAATGGACAAGGTTTAGTGCGTATTCAATATAAAACAATGAATCTGCTTGGGTGATGTTATTATATTATGAATATTTACTCTTTAAATGGAAAGCAAATGGAAAGTTTTGCTTTAGTGTCTATTTAATTCTATGAAATCTTCGGAGCTATAAAAGCGAAACATCCGAGCGATATCATTCTCCTCTGGTGAAGTCGACGTGTGTCTGTTTGTGCAGTTGGGGTTCATTCAAACCTTCCATAGTGTTGGTCAGAATGCTGGCCACGCTCATAGCTCTTTTTCTGGCGACCGTGTCGTCTAGATAATCCGACGGCTGGTGTGATCCTGAACGTTTCTTACGAGCTTCAGACTCTGTGGTCGTGCCCTATAGACAGAAACACAGGAACGTACGTGCAGTATTATCGTGCCTGAATTGTGTAAGGGTTTACGTATGTTTAAATGTTAACTTTCATGTTACCTCTGGTAACAAGCGGCCGATCGGTGATGTTGGCACAGACGTGCCACCCACCAGAGACACCACGCCGTTGCAGTCGACGGTGCAGTGCATCTTTCCATTGGCCGGCAGCATGATCCGGGGGGCGAGGCTGCAGTGACTGACAGCGGAGCTCCGCCTCTCCATGCATCGAGGTACAAAGAGCGATCCGCGTCGACTGTCGCTGTCCTCGAAGGTGCTGTGCTCGTCATCTGCAAAATCGTTCTCCGAGCCGAAGTCTCGCGCCCGGCCGCGGAAACTGAACAGACTCGCGCGGCTGTTTCTCCTCGGGGAGAAAAGAGAACCGCGGATGCTGAGAAGCGACTGAAACGAAAGAAAAAAACACAACATACTTGTGTTTTCCAACGTTGGACATTTTTGGGCAACTTTTTTCATTAAGCAGACTACATTTCACACAATGCCTCAGTACAAACAGGAAGTCACCTGATTTGGAGTGGAGCATTTCTTCTCATAGGAGAGCCGGTTAGCATCCATAGAGAAGCGGAAGCCTGGCCGTCTGATGCTGTCCTCTGACGCAGACTTATGAAACTTCTCCTGATCGGCTTTCTCCTCCTCCTCCCTCTGTTTTCTCTTCTTCCTCCGGTTCCGTCGCTCTTTTGCGCTCTTGGAGCTGACTCTGGACCCACCGGAGGAGCTCTCCTCCGACAGAACCCCCCTCCCGCTGTACTCCCCACTCTCTGTTGCTGCTGCCGCGGCAACCTGCCAACCAATCGCAGCGCAGGCACCGTTGTCAGGGGTAACCAGAGGAAGACTTAGTTCAAGCTCACATACCGAAAGCAAAGAAAGAGACGGATAAACAGTGTGGACTGAAGGAGGAAGATGGCTTTATGTGATAAGAGGAAATTAAACCGATTAGTCGCATTTATTCCGTTCTCAACAAAAAACATGAAGATTATATAAGCTTTATAGAAACAACCATAAATATATGTCTGTATGTATGTCTGTCCATACTGTATGTATATACATATCTGTCTGTCTGTCTGTCTGTGTTTAGAAGTCTGTCTGTCTGTCTATCTATCCATAGAAATATCTATAAATATCTGTCTGTCTGTCTGTCTCTTACTGTCTCTCTGTCTATATCTATGTCTAACTGACTGTCTGTCTGTCTTTGTATAGAAATATCTGTAAATATCTGCATGTCTGTGTCTATAAGTCTGTCTGTCCATCTATATTACTATCAGTCTATGTATCTGTCTGTCTATATCTGTCTGTCTGTTTATCAAGCAATAGAAATGTCTATAAATATCTGTCTGTCTGTCTCTATCTAATTGTCTGTCTGTCTGTCTATATCTACATCTAAATGACTGTCTTTCTTTCTATCTGTCTGTTATATTTCTATTGAAATATCTGTAATATCGGTCTGTCTGTGTTCTGTAAGTCTATTATCTGTATAGATAGTAGATCTATATCTGTCTGTCTATATCCGTCTGTCTGTCTGTTTATCAATCAATAGAATGTCTATAAAATATCGTCTTCGTCTGTTAATCTGTCTGTCTTGTATATCTATATCTAATGACTGTCTTTCTTTCTATCGATCTATCTGTCTGTCTGTCTGTCCGTCTATCTCTCTGTCTGTCTGTCTATATCTAATCTAAATGACTGTCTTTCTTTATCTGTCTGTCTATATTTCTATTGAAATATCTGTAAATATCGGTCTGTCTGTGTCTGTAAGTCTATCTATTCTATCTGTATAGATAGTAGATCATCTGTAGATCTAGACTCTGTCTGTTCTATATCTACATCTAATGATTGTCTTTCTTTCTATTCTGTCTGTCTGTCTGTCTGTCTATATTTCTATTGAAATATCTGTAATATCAGTCTGTTGTGTCTGTAAGTCTATCTACATATCTGTCTGTCTAGCTGTCTGTTTATCTATCAATGGCAATATCTACAGTATAAATATCTGTCTACCTGTATGTCTGTGTATATAAGTCTGTCTGTCTGTCTGTCAGTGTTCGATGAAAGTTTGAACCGCAGCATTGAAACACAGTCGCCATTTCTGAGTTAGTCTGTGTCTGATTCTTTTTCTCATGTTTGCTAGGAGAAAGGACACTCCCTGGCTCTCTCTCATTATCTGTCGGTTTCCATGGCGACAGGGCAGTGTTGGTCGAAGCTATGGTGCTGAGAAACTTTAGAGATGATGAAGGCAGAAGGAAAGATCAAAGATGAGGAAACGAGTGTAGAATAATGATCAAAACAAAAATAACCAAAAAGCAAAGACCAAGAAATAATGACTGTAAATGAACACAGAAACTGTGGCCGGGGGTTTAAATGTATGTGTTGTGTACCTGTGCCTCCTCCTGTTGTCTCTTTAACTGTTCTAACATGGCTTGAAACTCCTCCTCCTTCTGTTGGGCCTCCTCTATAGTGGCCTGGTTTTGCTCATCGTATGCCATGGCCACCACAGCCAGAATGAGATTCACCAGATAGAAAGAGCCCAGGAAGATAACCAGCACAAAAAACACCATGTAGGGCTTTCCAGCTGCACGTAGGGTCTGCCAGAGACAGAGAGAGAGACACAATTATACATGTACAGAATAAAAACCTGGATTAAAAAAACTGCTTTATAATGAAAAGCCTATTGGGGAGGGCCTAATGCCTATAAGAACATAACAGCATGGTCTGGCCTTTAAAGGAGGATGCCAGGGTGTGGTCTGATGTCTAACAAGATAAAAGGTGTGGTCTAATGTCTGTGGTCTGATGAATCTTCTGATGATAAATTTAATAGTGTTGCACGCGTGGCAGTACACTTTGGCAGGTGCATCAGACAGAGCCGCTTGTTTGTGTGAAGTGCATTTGTAGTTGTGCTTGTTCGTGTGTGAGGTTAACTAATGGCGCACCACTGTTAATTTTCGTTTTTATTTCGTTTTTAAAATTAAAACTTCATTTCCGGCCTAGTTTTTAGAGAAGGATGTTGGGGTGTAGTCTGATGCCTGTAAGAATGTCAGGGCGTGGCCTAGTGTTTACAGAAGGATGTTGGGGTGTGGTCTGATAAACGTAAGAATGTGAGGGCGTGGCCTAGTGTTTACAGAAGGATGTTGGGGTGTGTTCTGATACACATAAGAACGTAAGGGTGTGGCTAATACTTTATAAAAGGATGTTGGGGCATGGTCTCATACCTCAAAGAAGATAAAGGGCATGGCCTATATAAAAATTGTGTCATGGACTAGAACATGGACGGTAAGGTGAGGTAAGAGCTGTACCTGCTGGTAGAGATTTTCCCAGAAGTCTTGTGTCATGAGTCTGAAGAGTGAAAGAAAGGCCCAGCTGAACGTATCGAAGCTTGTGTAGCCATAGTCAGGATTACGACCGGCTTTTATACAATAGTAGCCCTCTGGACACTGTCTGTAAGACCAGACAAGCATAAAAAGATTTTCAGTGCATTCAGTTGCCCAATGGCATACATCATCATATACACGTATATAAATAAATGCAACGTGCTTGAATCAATCAGATAAAAATCATCTTGATAAAATATTTGTATAAATTGAAATATCTTGCAAAATATGAAATTGTTATACCCTGCATCGCTTGAATTACCACACAGCAAAGCATCTCTGCGGCCGGGGAGGTAATAATAATTGCCTAAATGTAAAGGAGATAAATGTCAAGAAACACAATAAAAGACAATAAGTAGACCACACACACACACTTTATTAAGTATGTTTCTAATTCAAGCCAGTCCTTCAGCTTGAAGGTAGAGTATTGTATTGGTCTAAATTAACTTTAGCCTCTCAACATCACTGTCTGCGAGACAAACACACACAATCCTAAATGTGCTTAAAGCTCTGGATGACTCATTTTTCTTGGGCCAGCGGAGCTCATCTTACACCTGCGAGGAACTGTAACGTCACACACACACACACACACACACACAGAGAGAGAGTCTTCACTTACTGGTATCGCTAATGTACTCCGTCCAGTTGAAGGTGTAGTTGTGCAGCTCCGAGCCGAAGTTTAATAGGGCCGTGGTGTTCTCCGTGACATTGCCCAGCGGCCTTCTTATGCACTTTTGCCTCAAGTTTCCCATGAAGAGCTGCAGTCCTATCAGAGCAAACACGCTCAGACAGAAGACCGTCAGGATCATCACGTCTGACAGCTTCTTCACCGACTGGATCAAAGCGCCAACGATGGTCTTCAGCCCTGAGGGACACGCAGCGGCGGTCACAAACGCTCACCGTACACAGTGCGAAAATGCTACGTACACGACTACGCAAAGCTAGTTTAAAACAGGAAGCCTGTTGCTATTATTTAATATGTAGTGTTTCTTTCTCATTGAAAGTCAATATAGTGTATATTATTTTATTACGGCATTATTTACTCAAGCCATTCTAAACGTGTTCGTTTTTTCTGGGCAAACACAAAAGGATTTTTTTCACACTACGCCAGTTTATAGTTGAACTCTGGAAAGGACATAAATGATTTATATTCCAAAGCTCACAACATACTATAAAATCCAAAAGTCAGACAAAAGTTCTGTATGACAAATATTGATTTCAGTCTCAGTCGCACCGGGATTCAGAATCGACATGTAAATATGTCGGCCTAATTTATGCCAAAACAAATTATGCAAAATAGTTTCTTGCATGTGTCGTAAACATAACGTGTCGATTCGAATTTTCATGCGACAAAAATTCAGCTTCAGTCGTATCAACTACTTTTATATATAAAATAACTGTACAAAGAGTCAAAATGCTCTTTTTGCGTTCAAGAAAAAAACAGCACACACGTTTGAAATGACGTGAGGTGAATGATATTTCTTCATTTTGGGGTGAATTTCTCCTTTAAAAAATGTAATGTCCTATTTAAAAAAATAAAGGTCATATAAATTACAAAACAAAAAGCTTTCAAATCAAAAGCTTTCGATGTGTAAAACACCAAAACCTTTTAACATAACAAGCATTAAACATTAGTGTGTGTTAGTTGAATGAATGTCTGCGCATTAACAACATTAAAGCATGCAGTGTAGAAGCGTGCATGTGTGCACGTCATGGCAGCGTCCCGCCGCGCTTCACGCACACGCAGCACAGCATATGTGTAACAGACACAGGCGACGGGGCGACGGTGCGCATGCACATAAAACAGCAAACAGAGGAGAAGAGAAGAGGGTCTCAGAGACTCGATCTCAGGCTATAGGCTTTAGCAATGTCTCATGCAAAAGTAAAAACAACACAAATCAAAAACGCCCAGTTGTCTATTTCCCAAGGCACGACGGGAGAGCTTTCCCGAGGCGCGATGCTCTTTGGGAAATAACAGAGCAGAGCCGATATAAGGAAAACTAGAGAATGCGCTTCTCAAAGCCTGGAATCCCATTTTTTCAAGGCCGGGCGGATTCCTGCTTTCTCTGAATGAGCGAGAAAGGCCAGCGGAGAAGGGGATGGAGTGAGCGAGAACTCGCATGGAGAGAGCAAGCCCTCACCTGGAATCACGGATATAGTTTTGAGCGCTCGTAAAACCCTGAAGGTTCTCAGTGCTGAGACATTGCCCAGATCCACAAATTCTGTTACATATCTGTAGGGAGGGGGTCACACGCACACACAAAACACACGCACGCACATGTTAGGACGGGACAGGGCAGCAGAGGGATACGTCACACGGAGACACTCGCGTTTGCGCACACACGCATGCGCACGTCCACGTACACACACGCACACATCCCTTACCTGGGATGACCGAGATAGTTTTCAAAGCTCTGAGCACTCTGAAAGTGCGGAGAGCTGACACATTGCCTAGGTTTACAAACTCAGTTACATACCTGTAGGATCAAATAGAGAGTTACCACGTTGCACACGCGCTCCACACACACACACACACACACACACACACACACACACACACACACACACAACTCATTCACCCGCATTCTCCAGCTCAGAAAGCAATATGTCTAAAACTCTCCGCTCTCATTACGGGTTCAGGAAGAACAAGTACTATACAGTATCTCATATGCTTTCATTGAGAAATCATGAACTTCGGAGACGGGTGCGCCCACAGATACTCACGCCATCAGGATGACGCTGAAATCCAGCCAGTTCCAGGGGTCCCGCAGGAAAGTGAACTTCCCCACGCAGAAGCCCCGCGCCAGGATCTTAATGAGAGACTCGAACGTGTAGATCCCTGTGAATGTGTACCTGCACACACGCAAACAACGGCTCACCGATGCCACTCGAAAATGACACATGTTCATTTAACTCGGGTTGTGAGGTTTTGTTAAAGATGCGACTTACTCCACATTCTTGGCCCATTCTGGGGGATTGCTGAGGGTCATGAAGGCGCAGTTGGTCAAGATTGTGCACATGATCACAAAACTGAACATCGTGAGACTCGGTCAAGGAATACGCAAACAGAAACAAACACACACACATAAGCCGAGTCGGATCACTCGCTGTCTAATACGCATACGAAACGGAAAACGGCGGTGAAAATTCACACGATTTACTGTTGCGTTGTATTTCTTAAATAGTATTTCTGTCTTGTTTTCCAGTACAAATATAAATATTCTCAAATCAAGGTACATTTACTTGAAATTACATTTTTGAATATCAAGTAAATTACTATAAAAAATAAATGTGTTGAAGCCTAAAACAAGATCAAATATCTGCCAATAAAAACAGTAATTGAATTAGTGTATAAAAGTGTATAATAGCACAATCAATGTAGATTTCTTCTGGACAACTAATAGCTGATAACATTAATATCTTAATGACTTTTTTTAAAGATTATTTTTGGCCTTTTTTACCTTTAGACGGGGGGTGGGATCGGGAAAGGACCACGAGTGGGGATTCGAACTACTCTGACAAATCCATCTTTTTTTTAAACATATGTACTAGAAAACAAGACAAAAACTGATTTTTTTGCAGTGTGCCATGTTTGGAATTAATTCCGTCTGTGGCACTCAGATAATCACACACACAAACATATTTAAAGTCCCTGTGAACCGGAAGTTGCGATCGTTTTTACTTCCGAATTTTGAAGCATTTCCAAGTGAAATGGAATTTCGAATGAGAAAAATAGTGGGCGTGGCTTTCGTCTTCCTCTGCGATTTGATTGGATGTTTAAAAACATTTTGAAATGGAACTGGCAGCAGACTGACAGTTGAAGGGGAGGAGTTAACGGATGCTCCGCCCAAGCCGTCATCATTTAAGACTGATAGTCATTACAGGACGGAAGTGCATTTTCAGATTTTAACTGAAGATTATGAGGGTTCATGAATTTTAAAAAGAGAACGACCCACACTGACAAACTATTTACAATAAACGCTGCAATATTTTATGAAAAAATAGACATTGTAAGTTTTCATTTCACTGGGACCTTAACAGAATTTAGCAAAATAAAAAAGCATTAGCAAAATAAAGTGTAATGTGGAGCAGACTTGAGGACATTTTAATCAAATGTTTCAACCCTGTTAAGACGCTTGCTCTCATCCGTTCCAGTGATAAAGGATATGCATGCACCAGGATCTTGATAGAGATTCTCCTCAAAGGATTGAAGGGGCTCAAAATGTACACGGCCGGCGTAGCGTTAAAGCGGAATATTGTTTTCCCGCGATTCAATACTATAAAGGTCTGAAAGAAAGAAATAAAGGATGGTGGTTACACTGCAAACCCTTTCCTTCACAACCTGTTTTCAATCTGTTACAAAAGCCATTACGTAACTACACATGCAAGAGTCAGGTTTAAGTTAAACACGGCCTTCCTGCTATTTGTCTCATTTGTTTCTCGTACATTTTGGTTGCTGTAGTAAGTGTCCAGGTCCTCCAGCGGGACGGACACGAACGCGGACGGAACGTCTCCGTAGATGAAGGGCAGGGACTTGCCCGCCTCCAGATCGCTGTTGGGTTTGGGCCCGTTTTCGTCATCATCATCGGGCCGTCTCTCGCCTTTGGGCCGTTGGGCCGCCTCCTCTGCGATGCGACGCTCGATTGCAGCGAGAGACTCGGGCAGGAAGGGCCGGAAGCTGTCGGGTCCGGATGGAACGAGAAGCTGAGCAGCCATATTGACATCCTGCTCTGGTAGCTGCACCAGCTGATGTCAGGTCACTCAGGGAGCTGGAAGAGAGAAAACACACCATCAATAGACATCATACAGCGGCACAAGGAGGCGGTTAAACCCTAGAATTGAGCCATTCCTACACATGAGATAACAAACATGAATTTCTCTACGTATTGATTGACGTCACGGTTGAGTGTCACAGACAGTTCCTCAAGTAATAAGACCCTAACTGAATTTACAATGGGTCATAACAGAAGTTAGTATCTGTTAGTATGTTCCTGCTAAACGGTCCCGGGATAAGATTTCATAACTGGGTTTTGTGGAACACAAAAGAGGACATTTTGAGAAATGTCTCGGTGGTTTTGTGTTCATACAATGAAAGTCAATGGGGTTCAGAAACTCATTATAGAATTTTCATTTTTGAGTGAACTATCCCTTTAAGGTTAAAATGTATCCACAAGTATCCTACGCCCCATGATGCTTTGCGCGAAAGATGGGAGGAACTTCCGGTTCAATGTTAACAAACGCATTTCTGCCGTATTTCAAGTAATTAGTTTATAGCAGAATGTGAACTTACACACTGACAGCCCTTTTAAACTACATCAGCATTGTAAACTACATCACCACTACTTTATAGAGGAATGGGATGATGATTTTAATACTTGACGACGGATATTTAGCAACTTTTTTTTTTAGTTGAATCAACTATTGATTCAGTTGTTGTGACAGTAAACCAATCAGCAATTTGGAAATTATGGAGGGTTTTCAATATCTTTACATGATGTCGATTGTCTGCTATTTAAAAATGTGGTAAATAATTATTTTTTGTATTTAAAAGCGAACTGCAAGCGGTACGTTACCGTTTGCACATATCATAAAGCTGCTGTATCGTCAGGTGGCCCTTAATCTGATAAACATTAAACTAAAGATCACGAGTTTTTAACCTCTTTAAACATTCTCTCTACGTTTTGTTTATAAGATGATAAGTGGAAGAAATACTTTACATCAAGCGTATCAGATGAGAAATGTTGTCCACATCATAGTTATTATAGTTTTGATTTTAGTTTTATTCATATTTTAAATTAGCTTATGTTCATTTTAGTTCAAGTTTTAGCAATTTTGTTGTATGCTTTTGTCATTTTATAATTTATTTGTTTATTTTCTATGTTGCTACATAAGATGAGTTTTATTTTAGTTTTTGTTTATTATTGTAATTTAGTGCTTTGAACTTATTTCAGGTCATTGTTAAAGCAACATTTACATTTTTCTTTTATGAAACCAACAGTCTTACAGTTTAAAATATGAAGCATTGTCTCATTCTCAGTCATCAGAATAAGTCATTCAAGGTGCAATACTACTTCCGCCGCTTCACCGGAAGTTTTACCGGTAGTTAGCGCCCTCCGGAAACTCTGTAAAAAGACCCTTCCAAATCAAAATATTGAGGTCTTTAAGAAACATAAATAATGTAAAAGAATGAAAAACAGCTCAATAATAACCAACAAAGAGTCTGTTAGCATTCATACAGTAACATTAGATTCAGTTTGTCTGTTTTGTGTTTACACACAGGAAGATGATACCAGCTCTGTGTGGCACAGTAGACCAGTGATGCCTGCGGGTCAGTAGTCTGGCGCTCTGCCCTGAGACCTGTGACCAGACCTGTGAGAGCCAAACTGGGCGTGTACTCAGAACATGTCAGCCCCGGGGGCTTCATGACCCCAATGAATTCCCCCTCCCCCCTCCAACAGACACGCCAGACGTATGTGTGTGAGATAAGAAGAGAGAGATGGAGAGGAAGTGAAAGCAAAAAACTGCAACTAGAAAAACCTTCATTTGACCCCTAAACAATAAACAATGTAATGGTAAATAATGAAATAAAGCTGCCATAAATCATTCTATATGCTGAAATGTCATGTAAAGAGATTTAATGTAGTCCAAGAAAAATGTAGTTGAATAAATCTTTAACTAAAGATTATTGCTTCTCTTGATGGTGGATTCCAGACGGCAAAGATTAACATCAAGATACTTATGATTTAACATCAACCCCATCTGCCTTTTCAACCCGATCGCTCGGAACTTTTGGAAAGTCTGTTTCAATTCATTGTTTTCAGAAGGTGTTGCACATAATCCCAGATATGCGTCCGGTTCACCAAACCATGTCGTACTGTAGCTCTGAGACCTGATTTAAGAAACTGAATGCAATGCTACAGTAAAAAGTACAAATTATCAGTAAAACAATCAAAATCAATCTGTTTAATGATCAACTACAGAAAATATCATTTTAAGGTATTAAAATTTGTTTAGAATGTATACAAAAACAGGATTTCTTTCACACACTTTGCTGCAACAAACAACAGTTGACAACGCTCCAAACCAGCCATGATGAACATTGTTTACTTGTAACAAATAACACACGCACGCGCTTTTAATTATCAAGATATATTCAACTGAAACTATTTTTTGGCCTTCTGTTTGTCTGTCTTTCTAAAATCATGGATGTTGTGCATTCAGCACGCAACCGTGAGATTTCAGGCTATATTCAATATACCTTCCAAAAAATGATTTCCACACAAAATACTGTATCCCTGGGTGGGCACAGAAGTAGATTTCAGTGTGTGCAAACGTGACTAATATTGAGCAAGCAACTGTTTGTGTGAGCTTGTTTGTGCGTGTGTGCATGTGTGTGTGCGTGTGTGTGTGTGTTTGTGTGTGTGTGTGTGTGTGTGTGTGTGTGTGTGTGTGTGTGTGTGTGTGTGTGTGTGTGTGTGTGTGTGTGTGTGTGTATGTGTGTGTGTGTGTGTGTGTGTGTGTGTGTGTGTGTGTGTGTGTGTGTGTGTGTGTGTGTGTGTGTGTGTGTGTGTGTGTGTGTGTGTGTGAGCAATCTCTCTCCCAATCGTCACCCAGCCAGTTCGGCCTGTTTCCTCTGAGGACAGAGGTAAAAACAAGTCCCTCATTCATTCATCCATCCAACTACACAAGAACTCAACAAATGATTCACTTATTCATACCCCCTAGAAAAATCGAGCCGAGCCTCGGGGGTGCCATTAATCCCAGCCCTGCCCTGTCTCCAGGGTCAAACCAAACCTCAGAGACCACAGGAGGGGGATATTTGGCACAATTTAAGTACACAGTAGGCAGTCCAGAAAAATCTTGGATGCTAGGAATGATTTTAATGTGCTTTTAATACAAGAGACTGTCAGTTGAAGACTCAATGTTGGTATCATAATAGTGGCAGTGTGGCAGCAACACAAGAGGTGGTTTTTCAAAGTGATTAAAATAAGCAAATGGTTGAGAATATGATCAGATATTAATGACCATTAGTGCACCACATTTCACAAGTACAGCTCTAGACAAGCCTCTATATGATTTCTGACAGATGTGAAGAACGTGACCACAAACTCACAGTAGTTCTGTCTAAACTCTAGATGAACATCTCATCCTGACACCAAACATTTTCATTTGTAGTGCTGATGCAAAATCGACAGGTTTTTTTCTCCGCTGGGCGTTAAAACAGTGATGTTTGGTTGTGGTCGATAAAGATTTGCAACCGCTGCTGTCCATGGTGCTGAACACACAGGTGCGCGCGCTTCGGCGCACGTTCGCGCGTTATCCTCAATGACCTTTTCTAAAACAGAGTCACGTTGACGCTTACGTATTTAACACAAGTGATGCTGGGAATAAAATAATAGTGCTTCCCACTGGCGCTGCACGTCTCAATGCCATTACGATAAAAATCCACAATTTATAAATAAGTTCATGACACTTCTCATGCATGGCGTTTGAGTCCATTTGTTCACAGTCCATGTTAAAGAACAGCCTGTTCTTTGGCAGTTCAATGACTAATTAAAATAACTGATATAATTCATTAGAACAACAAAGTCCACATTTAAAACAACACACCATTCATAAAGGACTATCATTCATTTGAGCATGTTTAGCTTAAGTGCTGTTTCAACGGGTCAAACATTTGAGCGTCTTATGAACCAAATGTAACAATTAAACGATGGGTAAAGTCACGTGTTCATTAATGTTTATCAGAGTGCTTATTTTTTTCCCCTTGATTATCGAAAGAAGTCCAAGGTGAGCTTGAAGGCCCTACCTTTATAGATGTGGATTCATCTCGAGCGCAGGGGCGAAGCAGCTGTCGCCATGTTGACGTCTCCGTTTATTTCTATTCGGCAGGCTCAAGGTCCACCCAAAGCGCAGAGAACACCGTTTACACGGCCATTTCTAGAGCTTCATGTTAAGAACAGCGCCCGGGGCCACCACATTTCCACTTTAGACGAGCGCGACTGACTAACCGAGATTGATCTGATTCCAGGTTACGCGAAACCCACCCAAAGGGTTAAACGGTGTCTAGGCGACAGAGAAAACGTCTCTGGGCGTGCCTTTTATCACTGACCAAAATATCGTCAACGCACCTCAAGCTCAAACGAGCTTCGCATAAAGAAAGGTTCACACTGACACCCAAAATGCCCACAGATTGGTGTCTTCGGGTTGTGTTTTTCGTCTCTTCTCGTGTACAGTCTGAGCGACGGTGGGTGGGTGTGGAAACGGGAAGGTGGAAGGAGGGGGGTCGCGTTTGCTCTCCTTTTCAATGACAATCATTATCAATACAATTAATGTGCTATAGGCGGCCATGACGAGGTCTGGTTAAATAATCAAACAAGAGTTCGTGTAACATTCATCTTTAAAAACATCTGACAGCAGTCCTTTCCTCAAACAGCATCTCTCTTTTTTGATCGATCAGCCAAATTCAGCAGCAGCACCACCACCATCTCCATAGGCAACCAGCGGACAGAACCCAAACATCTGTCCGCTTTTCTAACATTCACATACAAATCCCGTGTAAAACCACCGAAATGGCTTAGAGGAATAATGCCAACGATCCAAATCCCGTTAAAACTCTTTATATCATCCCGGCTCATCCAATTCATTGCGCACACATATGCCGAGCTCTATGATCTCTACGCATGAGATTAATTGTTGTTTTATGTCATTTCATCTTAATCACATTGTGTTTGGTGTTCAGACGGTGACCTTTTAGTGAATGCAGCTTCACAATCTTTATTTGCCTAAGGACATAAAGTCATAAACACAAATTGCCTTCTGTCACACAAATACGCAAAATATACATTTGTGACACCATCAGCGATTCATATTCCAATGTCGGGCGTCGTAATTGTATCATTCGAGTTGCAAAACATAAATATGATTTTCATTTCTCAGGCCTTAATTTCTAGACGTTTATGAATGAATCTTTTACCCACCATAGCGATGCCCGTCAGGTTCGAACCTGGAGTTATTTCCAATAACTTCTTTTTTCTCTCTTTAACTTCTTTCGTTGCGCTTTTCTCCCATTAAAACGCGATCAGGTTAAGAGGACACGGCGATGGTGTTTGTATCCATTGGGCGCTCGCAGCTGTCAGTTTGTCTCCACAAATATCACGGATGATAGTCGCTTCCGGTTATCGGTGGGAGTGACGCGTGCGCGAGCCTGACGATTCGACTCCGGTGTCAATGCGCATCTATAGCCTGGATCCGCACGTGAGGACCAGGCCGACCCCTGTACGACAACACGGAGATGATACGCGGCTGCTCTGGGAGTAAATATTTACCAATGTGGGGAGGGGGGGGTTCTTCTTACATTAGAAAACGTCATTTCACAGGTATAATAATTACCTTTGTTGCATAAACTATTTTATTTATATTTCATGATGATGTTTAAATTAAATGCATTTAAGAGTCAAATCTCATTATTTTGTATAGCCTACATTGTTGCTTATTGTTTTGTCTATTAGTTCATTACACGTTTTAGAAATTTTGAGTGACATGTGTAGAAAGTGTTACTATTACCCTTAAGCTACATAAAATCAGTTCAATGTATTAAAATGAGTTAAAGTTCATTAGTTTACTTCATCAAAGTTCAAATATATTTTAAAATATATTTAAGTATAAATAATGCTAGTATTGTGAATACTAATTGGACTAATTTATAAAAGTGCTGTACTTTTAAGTATACTACACAACTAGTTTAACGCCACGTTTTTCTGGGAAGTACATTTCTGATCTTTTCTTATTTTAGGTTTACAAGAGTTATACTTATAGCACACTTGAATAAACTCCTTTTTAATGATATGTTATAATTTTGAATTGCTGGACATGGTTTTGGAGGTATATGCATTTTTATGATACGTATTATTTAATAATATAAGGAATAAATAACTAAAATGTCATTTTGTGTTTTTCTTACCACATATACAATAGGTCACAGGAATGTGTTCAGTAATGATAAAAATGTATAGTTGGTCAAATAAATACTTAACCTTGAAGCAAGGCACTTATATATATATATATATATATATATATATATATATATACAGTATGTGTTACAAAAACGCACGCCCTTAAAAACTGGAAACGTGTGTATTTTTATGCCTTTCCAGGCTTTAAACTATCAGGTTCAGTAAAGTGTTCTAGTGTTAGTGAAGGGACTAGAGCTGTTCATTCCTGAAATCCACAAATTTATCAGACACGGTCAAAATCTTTCTCCACGCTTGAAAGAGTGCCGCACACTGCACCTGAGGCACGGGAGAGGCACTCCGATCGAAACAATGCGCGGGCGCCCCCTTATGGCGAAAGTGAGTTACGGCAGTATTTTTTAAAGCACCACCCCAGTTACCCCACTGAGCAGATTTATTTATCAATGCTGTGAATCTTGTCTGCGTCTCTGCTGGGGTTCTCTTTGGTTACTCATTAGATATTTAGTAGAAATGATAACGCTGATGGATTCGTATGGTCTTCGCCTTAAAAATAACCACCCAGTGAGGATAAGCGATTTACTGCATTAGCGATTCCCTTGTGCCAGCGTATCGCGCCTCTGCAGGGCTCGCGTTGATGCATGACGCATCGCGCTGGTTTTGACATTCACCGAACTCCCCTCATTAAGCGCGCTCGCCCGCCGGGTGTCATCCAGACACAGGGCACACAGAAGATCACAGCACAGCTAGGGAAACAAGCTGACTAGAACAGCAGGGTTGTCCGAACGGCCAAGAAACATGGTTAAAAGTCCTACATCCGTATAGCTTATTAAATCAACTCTGGCACAGTCTATGTGTAAAATAAAAACCTAGTAGATGTCTGATAAAAGAATCCTTTCATAAGCCGCCATTTTTTGCGTGACGTAAAATAGTTGTAACTCAACGCGAGTTATAAACATTTCTGTTCAGCCTCGCCGGTTTAAACCCGTCACATAAACAACAACAAAAAAAGATGATAATACTTAAAGTAAGATGTTTAAACTCATGTTTAAAGGCCAGAGTGGTCTTTGCACATTCAGTCCGAAATTTTCGTATGCGTTTTTTCGTATTTGGCGCTCGTTTGTCTCTGAATTGTCAAAACGTCTCTCAGAATGCTTGCGAAAAAGAAAATCGAACCCAGTCCGAATTTTTTGTGACAGATGAAAATATCGGAGGGTGTGTCAATGTGATTGACACAAAGTGAGGTCGTATTTATTTTTGAACGTGCGCAAATTTCGGACTCAATGTGCAATGGCCTGTGCAACACTGCTCATGCTGATCGAAAAGAGTGTTTGATGTAACTTAGAGCTCCACCTCATGTCAGCAGCTTTTCAATGTAAGCAAATCTATTACAATTTCAGTTCTTAAAGACATTATTATCCACCTCGTTGTGTATTTTATACATTATGATTGTTCATTATAGATCTGCCTTATACCTTAATCGAGTCAAAGCACGCTTTACACTGGATAAAATGTATTTCTCAATAGCTAAACATTTATTTTCTTCTTCATTGTTCCTAATCTTGTAGTACTGTGTGCATTGTTTCTGACCAACAAGAACTAAAGTAAAAATACAACAGCGTCTTTGCATTACTAACACATTTTAATCAAAAGAGAAGTGAAGAGTTTATTTGAAAAAACAGATAAGTCCATATTTGAATCATGATTTTTATTGTGCTATCATGTTTTATTGTGTTAGTTAGCCGTTTATTATTATTATTATTGGGCTACTTCAATCATAACAACCCAACCGCAGTTTAATTATTAATGGAATGCACAGTAAAAAAAACAGTTATCTGTTTTAAACTTTACAAGTGTTTCTGTATCATTAGCATTTTGTATTTCAGTTGTAAAAGTTACCTGTAAGCTAAACAATATACGTCTTTGGGCAAGCAATGGCGGCCTCTATAGGTTAAATTCTAAATAACATGTTGATTTTTCACGTTTTTCTGCATATCAAATGTATATAAATATCTCATCCCCAGTGTAACTATTATATATTTGCAGTTTATATTTGCTAAAATTCTGAAATGCAAGTAACAAGGCAGTTACATTGGCACTGTTGTGTGGCAGCACGCACTTTCATTAGAAAGACAATGTTGAAAATCTCTCCTCACCCCTCTGACACCGAGCATCCACAAGGTCAGAAATGTCTGTTCACATTCAAGGAAATAAACAGTTTAGTGAGAGATGGCATGGTGACCTGGGGGGGGGGGGGGTATGGGGGGAAGTGAGGATGTTATCGAAACAAATGTAAACTCCTACACAAGGCTATGTGTGTGCGCTTAACTTTGGGTATGCGCTCATCTGAAACAATGAAACACAGTCTTTCAAATGATTGAAGCAGTTTTTCTGACATATGTGTTACATAATCCCTTTTACAGTTTAAGATATTGACCTGTCTGCAGAGCTGCAGCTATAGGAACCACTCTTCTGTATTACTGTACTGTATTAGCAACTCAAAGGTGACGGGTGACACATGCTGAAAAGAAATGTAAAGATTGAATGCACTCACTGAAAAAAAATCGGTTGGATTAACTTGATTAAATTATCTACATCGTTTGCACGTAATAAAGTTTTATTTACTCAGCATTTCATTATGTTCAAGTTGCCATGTTTATGTTTGTTAAACAAACATGATTTTTTATGTTGAAGTGTCATATTACCGTTTAATGTTCTGTAAGTGTTTGTAATAAATGTGGCATAAAGATTTACATCTCTAATTTGAAATGAAGTTAAGACCACTATCTAATGCAACGCTTTTCTAAACAATGGCAACCACAAAACTGAAAAATATAACAAACTCCTCTAAATCTCACAGATAAATGAACATTAAACACTAACAAGTGTTTCTCTTCACTGAAAAACACACAAACAACACTTAATTAAGAAAATAACTCTCAAAATGCAGTCTTCCGCAAAGCATGCTGGGAAATATAATCGTTACAACTAGGCGGAGGATTTATGTCAACACAACACAAACATTTATGTAGTGCCAACGTGAAGGGATTCAATTACATAACTGAACATGAAAAATCGTGTTGTGACCAAATTTTACAAAAATTGTGTTGATTTAACTTATTTAAATTAATCAAATCGGACAAACAGCTAAAATCATTTTTTCAGTAAATCACTTTGGATAAAATGTTAAGACATTTCCCCTGATTACTAAATCACTCTACACGTGTTTATGTTCATACATGTAATACTAATGTCCACAGGCCTTTCTCTCAGACACCAACTTTAAATAAATATTTTTTATGAAATGCACTTAGTTGGTGTTAAGTTGACAATTTTAATATGTTAAAGTCACAGTACCTCTCACTCTCTCTGTGTGTGTGTGTGTGTGTGTGTGTGTGTGTGTGTGTGTGTGTGTGTGTGTGTGTGTGTGTGTGTGTGTGCGCGCGCGCGAGAGAGAGAGAGAGAGAGAGAGAGAGAGAGATTTGTTGATGTCATTGAACTGGGCATGTCCATAAAGTAGTGTAGAGGATTAGACAGGCTTGTGTTCGCACCTTCCCTGCTGCATTGCTCAGAACTTCACATCGCGTCTTTAGTTTCATTCATCTGAACGCCACAGAACTGACGGAAGACTGTAAAGGTAAAGATATCACACACATGCTGCATTAAATGCGCCAAGTTTTAGCGTTAAATTCTTTTAATGTTCACATGCGCACCGGTGAGCTGCTGATCGTGCTTCACTTAATCCTGTGCTTCATGTAACAGTAAACTACAACGCTGAATATATGCGTATAATATGAAGGGTTTAAACTATTAAAACATCTCGAACAAACTGTTAGCTGAATTAACACATCTAGATTGGTTTTAAATATCTCATGCCTTGTTTTGTGTGTACATTGGTTGTGCATTGGCTCACCATTTTGGTTAGATTCGCAGCAGGTGCTCGTCAAGCGCGTTTGTCGTAAATCTCGTGGGAAATGCGCACAGTTTGCACGCGCTCTTATGAAGCGTCACGCGCGGTCAGCTAAGGCATGCGTTTTGACGCTCCATGGCGCGCGCTCAGGACACACCCAAAGGCGTTGACACACATTGGGCTTCCCCAATTTTACTTGGACTTTTTTGTTACTTTCAGGATATCTATTGATAATTAAACACCTCTGGTTTACTGTTGGTATGACTTTAAGATTGCGTGATGGTATGACTTTTATAATTAAATACCAGGTTACATTCGGTTGTTTTATACAGTGTTTGGGTCAAATAATATGGACAATTTAATGCATTTCTTTTGTTTATTGTGTCTCTAAGTTCCACAGAAGTTGAACTACTTTTGAAAATCATAGTCCAGCATTGTTATATATGCCCAAATATCTTATTTATGGATAAACATTATCTGAACTTTCAGTTTTTTTTAGTTTTATAGATTTCAAACTTTCTACGGCACACACATGGACCCTCAAGAAGACTTGACAGACAGGGACATCACTCTGAGCGTGCAGCTTCCAGGAGGTCAGGAGACCACAGCCACAGTACACGGCAGGTGAGAGAGAGAGAGAGAGAGAGTTGAAGAATGATGTCCTCATGTTAAATATGTTTATGAATCCTCACCTTAAAATGTGTGTGTTTGCAGTAAGCCAGTGATGGACGTTCTGGTGATTTTGTGCGCTCAACACCGCCTCGTTCCATCAGATCATGTCATCAAACTCGTCTCCACCAATCAGAACCACATCAGTTTCAAACCCAACTCTCCGATTGGCTCTCTTGAGTTTGAGAAAGTCCTCCTGCAAGCTAAAGGGAGTGACGATGCTAACAGGAAAAAGCCTCATTTGCCTGTGGTGAGTCTAGTAGAAATATTGTTTCATCGTTGGAAGGCAGGTTTTTGTCTGATGTCAGCTGGTAATTGTGGGTTTCTGCACCTGTTTTGTTTTGTTTGTATTGCATCATATTTTCTAGCCAACAGTTCGTCTTTTGATAAACTACAAGAAGTCTCATAAAGCAGTGGTGCGGGTCAATCCCAGAGTGCCGCTGGCTGAGTTGATGCCCTCGCTGTGTGAGAAGTGCGAGTTTAATCCAGATACCACCCTCTTAATGAGGACGTACCGGTCAGAGGAGCGCCTGGACCTCACCAAAACACTCAATGACTATGGAATCAGAGAGCTGTACGCCAAAGACATGAAAGGTCAGTGATACTGGTAACCAGCAGGTTGTTGGTTTAAGTCAGTCTGTCCCTTTAACAAGTGTCCTGCAAGTCATTTAGGAGAAAAGCATCTGTCAGAGGGCAAATGTGGTGCTTATTTATAATGATGGGCCACAGTCTTTATAAGATGAAAAAGTTCATTAAATTGACTTCACGTTGACTTGATATTCAGAAGATAAAACGTTTTAAAAAGGTCCTGATGTTATATTCCAAATGAATGTTTTTTTGTTGTTGTTTTTTTAAAGCATTTATGTTGCGCAATAAATTGTTTAATTATCTATTACTTCTAGTGGTTTCAACCAATCACTCCGCTGGTCCCGTGTCAACAGAAGGTACAAAACTCCACCCCACCAACCACCAATGAAACAACTTCTACATTAGCACACTGTTCTGTAAACTATATCGGTCCACAAAATTGTGTATTTGATTTGCGTGTTTTCAGGTGTTCAAACCCCAGTCAAAGAGAAGAACCAGAGAGAGAAGGGAAACAAAGGATTTTTTGGCTTTTTTAAAAAGAGCAAGAAAACATCTGAGCAGGTGGGTTCGTGTCACACTTTCCGCCCGTCTGTGGGTTTATCTGTCTGTCTCGCTGTGACGGTCGCAACTGCCTGTGGCCTCATGAACACACATGGCCTCATGAATTTTTTTAAATTTGCCTTTTGAAAGAAGATTTTTATCATGTTGACCTCTTGACTGTGATGATCCAAAACTCCAGGTGCATTCGTGTTTAGAATTGTAATCATTTGAATTTCCATTTTATGATTACTTTATATTAATATTTGTGAACGTACAGTATATGCTTTAAAATGAGTGAGCTGCAATGTGGCTTGTTCTGATTTTTGTTTTTTGTCCTGCAGGTTTTGACTGTCAGTGCTCCAGGTTCTCCTGAACTGAACAGCCAGCATGCGGTCAGAGAGACGTGTCTCAACGGTCACTCGGCTTTACCTGCGGATGCTGCAGACATGCCCAAGAAGAGACCCGCTCCACGTGCTCCTCTGATGACATCACAGAGCGTCGGCTGTGAACTTGTTTACAAAGACTTTACTGAACTTTCAGAGCAGGACACATCTGGAAAACAGGTGGGTATGACGTGATGATTACCACATTAGTCCACACCTGGATTGACACATGTGAATTATGGTCTATTGGATGACCTGACAATTTAGATCACTTGGAAATAGAAAAAAGAGGGGAAGGCAATACTGTTTAAAACAACGCTGAAAAATGCTATTTACATTTATTTAGGTCCTTTCAAATTGTCGTTTGTAGTTCGATGCAATTCAGAATAGTCATAAGAATGATTTATACCGTAATAAATTCTTCTCATGTTTCTGCTTGTATCTTGCTTAGGGTCTACTCAGTCGAATATTATCCACCGAGTCCTCTCTTAAAAGAACTAAAAGGAAAGCTCCGCCCCCTCCATCTGATGCAGATAACAAAGGTATGCGTTCGTTTGTGTACATGACGTGTCTGCAGGTGTTTTTTTATACAGTTTATTTTAATATGATCCATTGAATGCTTGTCATGCCACTATCTGCTTAAGTATTTGACGTAACTAAAAATGTTCTCTCTTATAAATTATTATAGTGCAAAAAGTATCCGAGCCTGTAAATGTACAGGATTGCGTTCGCAGCGTGAAGGTCATGGGTTCAAACACGTACTGATGAAAATGTAAAGCTTGTCATGCACTGGAAGTTATTTTGAAAAGTGCCCAAATGTCTGTCAGTGTTGGATTGATTGTTGACTTTTGTTTTACACTGTTCTACCAGGAGGTGGCGTTTAACCGGCTCTGTGGTGTCTTTCCTTGTCTTGTCCTGGTGCTTGTTTCTGTGCCTGCTGTCATCAGTGATGGTTGTGTGTCTTTGTGTTGTTGACATTACATCGCCTTCATGTCACGGTCTTCCGTGTATAGTGTCACACTCTCATTCTAGCAATTCAGTGTGATTCGTCCTAATTCTCTAGAGATCTTCACTGTGTTCTTGTTATCTGACAATAAGTATTATTTTGTTTAGACACGCAGGTTTGTCTGAATCATTCTTGTCTGTGTGAATAACAGTGCGTTATGGCTGGGGTTTCATCTCATTTTAATACCTTGTTTGTAGTGTTGGGACAGTTTGTTCTAGTGTACGTAATGTGGAGTGAAACATAATCATGCTTGCACACATAGTGCATAGTAAAAAAATACAAATTCAGTCATCATTTATTCATCCTCATGGTGTTGTAAATCTGAACGTGACTCTTTCTTTAGTGAAACGCAAAAGAAGATAGTTTGAGGAATGTTTCGGTGGTTTTGTCTTCATACAATTGAAGTTAAAGATGTTCAGTGATGTTTGATTATTCACATTCTTCAAAATATCTTCTTTTGCATTCTGAAAAAGAAAGTAAGTCATGCAGATTTAAAATGACATAAGGATGAGTAAATGATGAAAGATTTATTTTTGGGTGAACTGTACCTTTATTTAAATAACTGTGCAGTAGTTTTATCAAATGTCATTCAATCGATTTGTGGGTTCAAGAATTCATCGAAAATTTCAGTAAATTCAGTGCAACTGAATATAGTCCTGGATATGACGCCATCTGCCTTTATTTTTATTGTTTGTTTATTTTGTTTGTCTGCTTTACATGTTTGAATAATGTCCTGTCTAAACATGTGCTCTTGATTTCTTTGTTGTTCATTTTCTGTGTGCTTCCTGTTTGTTTGTTTCCCCCCAAACTCTGTCAAGTGTTTGTTGTTGTTGTTGCCAAATAAACTGCTGAAATTCTCTTTACTAAAACAGATGGTCTTTAAATAAATGAAATGAAATACTTTGCATTGGTTTATTTATTGTGTGGAGAGATGAGATCCAGTATAATGTGATAGAATGGCTTTACAGACACGCGGATGCACAGCAATGTTACCACAAGTGTATGTTATTATATGTTTTGTTTTACTCGAGTAGAAAATGATGAAGATGACGACAACAGTTCCGACAAATCTAGAGCTCATGTAGCCGGCCGTTGCCCTGCGATCGCTGAAGTTATGAGTGAACTTGTGGAATCACTGCAGGCTCGACATCAGAGAAAGTTGTCTTCTGAAATGTATGTTTGTTTAAGAAATGTCTTCATATTTTTTTTAATTCTCTAAGGTTTGTCAAACCTTCCTACATCTAAAGATGCCAATGTTCTTAAACATGAAAGCTACGACTTTTGGAGTTTTCCTATTCTGTATGGTTTGTGTGAATCTTTTCGGATAACGTTAGCCAACTGTAATATTCTTGACTCCTCTTTAGTTCTCCAACGGTCCAGCATCAAGAGTTTCAGGCTCCTCCTGGCTGTCATCTGTTGAGGAACTCCTGTGAGAGAGAAGGTTTGACCACCTTCACCGTGGTTCCTCAGAGACGCTTTGAGGTGTCACCGACCCAGCAGATATCCGACACTGCCGAAACAGAACAGGACCTGAGCCCCGGTGCCCTGGAACACCCAGAGATCCACACTGAAGAACCTGCAGAAGAAGAGGTCCAAAGTGAACTTTTCAAAAGGGCTTCAGAGACGCCCGAGAACCTTTCAGAGGTTCTTCGGCACTTAGAAAAAGAGAATCAAACATGGACGGACGTCGAGATGGAGAAAATCAACAATGGGCGATCTCTTCACCTGAAAAACATCAAAGAAGATCTAGAGTTGTTCCGGACGGGCTTGAAGAATCTCAAACCAGTTGGGAGTCAAATGACAAATAATCTGAGACAGGCTAGCGAGTCGATTCATTCAAATATAGATGAAAGACAAGAACGTGCTCCGCTGGAGACCTGTAAGGAGGAGAACTGGATGGAGGAATACAAAGAGAGGAGAAGAAAGTTTATAGGTGTTGACGGTAAGAGAATTAAAGATGCCCGGGGGAAGATTAAAAGAGAATTCCGAAACTCACAAATGGAAGTAGATGATGAGAATTTCCCATATCCGCCGCCACCTGTCTGCTGGCATGAGAATAACAGTGATGGAGAAAACGCCAGCGATGAAGAGATGGAGACGGCCACAGATGCCCGAACACGCAACCGGTGGCCGAACCGTGAAAGTCACTTTGACCAAGATGAAGCTCTCAATTCAAATACCGTTTACGAAGGGGACTCGCACCTCTCGAAACCAAAAGCCCACTCCACCCAAACCAAGCCTGAACCGGAACCAGTGGATCACGGCTCAGTTCCTCTACCTCCTGGACATCCGTCTAAATCACGCTCTGATGCTTGTTCTCTTTTTGCTTTGGCTGTATTTCAGAAGGCCAAACATTGCAGACGTGGGATGGATCCCAAACACAACAAGAGGTGGGACATGAACACACACACACACGCACACACGCATAGTGAGTAAATAAAATCCACAAAATATCAACAGAATGTTATCTTCTGGAGAAGTGTCATTGGCAAATGATTAGTTCTTTATTTCTTCAAATCTGGCTTTAAACTTGGATTTCCGAAGTGCATCATTCAGTCAGTTTGTTGACATTCGGAAGTTTATGTCTTGTAATCCTGTTAGATTCCTGTCGGATGACAAGGAAATGTGTGCGTTAGTTCATTGACGCATCTTGACTTTGTGACCGTGTGATGAATGAGTTGTGTTTAGTTTGTCATGTACACTTTGTTTATTTAAGATGCGTCTTCCTTCCTCTTGGGGTGTTTGTGTGAATTTCTGTTCACGTGTTTAGCCATTTTCGACTAAATATTTGATGCATTTCAGTGTGCGTTTTGTTTAAACGCCTTTATGAAATTAGAAATAATGACTCCACCCATAACAGTTTTCATCACAGATAACAATAAACATGCACGGGATGTATGCGTGTTATTCTCTGACATGAGCCTCGTGCTTTTTCTCCAGGTAGATGATGTTCAGTCTGAATGAGGTGTTCATCACCAGAAGATCGAATCTCTTTTGTCACTTTCTTGGTTTTATCATTGTGAATATTTTGCTTTGATGATGAATTACATTTTGAAAGCTTTATCTGTTTTCACCAAACTTGTGTTTCTATGTGTATTCTGTGAGAATTTCTTTCTAATTTCTGGAATTCGGTCAAGATGTTTGATGTGTTCCAGAAATGACGTCTGATATGAGCGTTGCCAGCATTTCAACTGATGGTCATAGAAACAATAATATGCCAAGTCTGAATATGTGAACGCTTTATCATGTCTTGTAAATATTTTGTGTATTAATGAAGGCTTGTATTTCTGAGGTGTTTTTCCCCAAGATATTTTTTTCCTAATGATGTTTGACATCTTATTTTTGTGCATGAATAAATAACATATGTTTACAAACCTCACATGTAAGATTTTTTTCTTCAGATTTGGAGACCATATAGAAATAGCAAAGAAACAAAGTGCAAAATGCATCAGTTATGTATGTCACTCTGTGTTTGTTCATTGTTTTATAAATGAACGTGTTGGTTTTCTATGGCCACAAGGTGGCAGACATTGTTTTACATTTGCTCTGTCTAGACTTTAAATGCTCTGTCTGCTGCTAGTGCATGTTCAGTCCTGTGCTTAAAGGGACAGTCCCCCTTACATTTAAATCTGTCATCATTTATTCATCCTCATGTCATTCCAAACCTGTATCATTTTCTTCTTCAGATCACAAAGGAAGATATTTTGAAGAACGTTGATAGCCAAACAACATTGAATCCCATTGACTTCCATTGTATAAACACAAAATCACCAAGACATTTCTCAAAATGTCGTCTTCTGTGTTCCACTGAAGAAAGAGTTCCATACAGATTTTGAGAATATAGGTTACATGGCTTTCTTTTCTGCTTCCTTTTTCTCTGTTCTTGAGATTGAAAGATTTGGACACCATTGACTTTGGGTAAACTCTTCATCGCCAAAACTCTTGAGCGTGTTGTATTTAACCAGCTCTCCTCCTTTCTCACGCAGAACAACCTCCTGGACAGCAAACACTCTGGTTTCAAGAGCGGTCATTCCACCGAGACTGCACTGCTCTCAGTCCTGAGATATGGCAAGAGCAGCCTGCTTGTAATCCCGGCTGACACAAAGACTCATCACAACCTCTCCATTCAGAAATGGAGAAATCTGGGAGTGGTGATCGATGATCAGCTAAACTTCTCGGATCATGTTGCCAGCACCACCCGGTCCTATAGATTCATCCTCTACAACATTAGGAAAATCAGACCTTTCCTGTCCGAGCATGCTATGCAAGTCCTAGTCCAGGCTCTTGTTCTGTCCAGACTGGACTACTGCAATGCGCTACTGTCTGGACTTCCATCTTGCACAACCAAACCTCTACAGATGATCCAGAATGCAGCGGCAAGAGTGGTCTTCAATGAACCGAAGTGAGCGCACGTCACTCCTCTCTTCACTAAGTTACATTGGCTCCCTATAGTCGCTCGCATCAAATTCAAAACTCTGCTCCTGGCCTTTAAGACCACCACTGATTCGGTACCCCCTTACCTTCACTCGCGAATACAGACTTATGTACCCGCCAGATCCCTACGCTCTGCAAACGAACTACGTCTTGTGGTGCCATCCCAAAAAGGGAAAAAATCTCTCTCACGTACCTTCTCTGGATCGGTTCCACATTTATGGAATGATCTGCCCGCTGCTACAAGATCAGCAGATTCTGTGGCCATCTTTAAGAATCGTTTGAAAACACATCTCTTCCGTCAGCACATGACCCATCAGTTCAATCTCTTTTCTACTCTTTCTGTCCTTTAAAAAAATCTTTTGCTTTGTTTACTGTGGTAGGCTATATGAGACCAGTTTTTTACTGCACTTATGCTTTTTGTTGTTCCAATTGCTTCTATCGTTTACCTCATTTGTAAGTCGCTTTGAATAAAAGCGTCTGCTAAATGACTAAATGTAAATGTAACAAAATATGTCACATTTTGTGACAAAGTCATGAGGGTGTGGAACAACGTTTTTTGGGTGAAATATTTCTTCAAGGAAGCCTTCACTGTTCTTGGCTTACACATCAAATGCATCACATCACTGGTTCTGATGCAGCTCATGTACCCCAGCGTACTGTCATCATCTTAAAAGCCCAATGTGTAACTTTTTGTTGGATCTTTTGACAGAAATGCAATATAATATACATGTGTTCAGAGGTGTATGAAGATCTTTCATAAAGAAGCAGATGTAACTCTTATTACCTTAGAAGGATCTCATCCAGCGAAGAAGAGAAAACGTGACGATATCTCAGTTCTGTGACAGCCACCGTAGTGCTTCGAAAGCGAGGGGTGGAGTGAACCGTTGGTTGCAATTCGTAACCTCACCACTAGATGTTACTAAATTTCATACTCTGAACCTTTAAGAACGAACACAAAGATCAAATCACAGAGGAGCGCAAGTGGTCTTTAAAAACCCACCGCACTCTAACATCTAATCTGTCCATCAGGACAACATGTACAGACTTTATAAAACCAGTGAAAAGAAGTTGTTGATATTACTTTATACTCCAGGCAATCAAAGAGATAAAAAGGATGAAGTTTATTTATTTTCTGTGCTCTTTGTTTGAAGAGAACTCTCAAGGCCACGCCAGCGTGCCGAACGGCTACATCTCCACCTTCAAGACCTTCAGCCATTTCACATTTCCCTCTCATTTTCCAGGCGTGTTTTCTTGCCCTCCTCGAGCACCTCTCAGCGGTGCGTACCGACGCTTTTCCAGCAGGCACGGCTGATTGAATAAGACCCCGCTAAGCACAATGAGGGGCTTTTCATAAAATTGGGCTATTGAAACCCACGTGTGCCTGTAAACACTGCTGGGTGTATGTTTGCCACGGCCGTTTGAGGAGGGGGGGTGATTTCGGTCATCTGACCCGTACACGTTTTGTCTTTTATAAATCTATGAGTGAGAATGTGTGGGTGAGGGAACTGAATTCCTATTCAAATATGCACCTTGTGTAAAGTCCATCGCTCTTGCGTGAGACGGACCAAACGTTTACTTGTTTCCCGGCGGACGGGGGCCTTGCTAACCTCTCTCATCAGTATTCCGGCAAGTTTGTGGCACACACACTTTCCGCCGGCCACTGACGCCAGATCAGCGCTCCCTCAACCCCCGCTCGGCGCAGACACACCCGGCGAGAGCGACCCGCCGCGAACAGTCATGAATACTGATCACCTAAAGCCCTAATTAACAATCACAGCCAAACTCTTTTACATAAAGTCTGTCTCGGGTGGAACGGACCTCAGATGAAGCTGTCAGACACACATCTGCACTTAAAATCCAATGAAATCTATTGATTAGAATGCTGGAGGCCTTCGACTTGAATGACACAGCAGACGTTTGAAGAACTAGATTGTGTAGTGTTGATATTCTAGACATCATATACAAACATGTATTATTTCATGTGTAAACGCAACAATGTAAAAATACGTCTTTTTCTGTCAGACAATAACAGTTTTTTCAAAGTTTATCATGTTTTTTTTGTACATTTGAAGCATTTTCTGTAATTTGACTGTTTTTACCGTATTTTAAAAATATGCGCGACATCTGTAAAAAATACAGGTTTTTACATTACAGTGCGAAAAATCTGTAAACGGTAAAATTACTGTTTTTTTTTTTTTTTAAGTGAACCCATCACAGAAAAGCCACATGAATTTCACATGTGCAAACACACCCGTGAATGGGTTATTTTTTTGTAAAAGGAGTCATATCAATATAAACCTGAGTAAATAAGGTAAAGTCATGATATTGTTGCTTTATTTCACCCACATGTGTGTAAAAGGAGTCGTTTTTAACTGAAGGTACGTCTGACCTTTCCAACTGTCCAAAAATGTCAGTAAAGCTTTGGGGCACGGAGCTGAGTTTCTCTTTATCATCACCTCCCACAATCTCTGACATTTCCTCTGATGTCACCGCATTCGAACCCCCACAATGCCGTGCGCTTGGCCTCTCCTCCCTGCCCTTACCCAGAGAGATACAGAGCGAAAAGGCAAACACACAGCACAACATATTTAGTCTAGAAATGAACAATAGAACATGGACAGTAAATGTTGCCTACCCTTGGCATTAAATCACATTTCAGCTCACATTCAGTCCCCTTGTGTAGGCCTATGTCAAATATTACCTTTTTTGATGAGTTCCTCTTACTGCACAGCGTGAAATGAAAACAGGCCTTAATAAAGGAAAGGTGATTAGAAACAATCTTAAATGTCAAGTAGAGATTGTCCTGTTTTGTTATTCTTTCTATTTCTCATTCTGTCAGATTATCTATGTTTCGTTTTCTTCTCCGTTTGACACCGGGGTCATTAACGTGTCACGGCTTTCCTGGCTAATATGCAGAAATATTCGTAATTTATGCTAAGCTTGTGCTTTTTATGCGAAATGATCATGAGAGACAGACATGAGTGGCTGTGTAATGAGAAAACATGTGGGTTAGAATGAGATGATGTTTAGTTTCTTTCCACTGATTGAATTTGTCTGCGGCTACTTTATATACGTGATCATGCATATTATATACGCTTCTAGTTTTTTATATTCAGACACATTACCTGCATTAAAGGTAATTACCTTTACACCATTCTTAAATTAAATAATATTGTATCAAAAAAGTAGACATAAAACAAATATATATATGCCATAAGTAAAAGATTAATCATTTCTTGCAGCTCTTCTCATTTGGATGAATTGTTTTAATGATGCTCTATCCACGTTGTCTTAACCTAGCTTAGATTGTTTTTTATTGTCTCGTGTTAAACATGAATGTTAGAAATTATATTTTACATTAATGATCATAGATGTTCAAATCCATTGTCTTTGATGGTGTGTAAAATAATGCCATACTATGTTTGTGTATGGACAGAGAGAGAAGAGTTATGTATTTTTATAAAATATTTTCATTAAATATAATTATATATATATATATATTTCATGAGATGTAAATTTATTATTTTAAAATCTCCAAACATATATCAAAAGTCATAAATCAGTTGAACTATATAGGAGCAGATACCATGATGACTGTTTTCTTGTGTCAGTGTAATATTTGCTTAATATTTATTTTACATAACAGTTTGGAAAAGTATTCTTTTAACAATAAAGCTATTTCGAATCGAGAGAGAGAGAGAGAGAGAGACTGGACACACCGTCGGTCTGGCTGGGCGCATGCGCAGTAGGAGATAAAGCTTCGCTTTCTTTTCGGCAGCTGGCGTGAGCTTCTGGAATTCCAACATGGCAGTAGATGTGGTCAGTGTTTGTGTGGTGGTCAGTCTCTCCAGCCTCGACTCGGACCCGTTCCAGAACATCACAGACCCGGAGTAACCCGCATCCCTCCTCTCTCAACGTCACAGCCGCTCTCCCGCCGTCAAACAGGTAAATCTTTCACTTTGTTTGTGTCCAGCAGCTGTCCGTTTGTGCCGGAGAGAGAGACAGGGGCCATGCAACCGCACGGACAGAGCTCTCGGACCTTCGGACACAGGCCCGATCCAAACACAGCGCGCGCAGAATCTGTTCGGCGGTGCATCGAACGCCACGAAATTGTTGCAGTTTGAGCGCGAGACCGAAAGTTTTATTATTGAGCTAGACTTTTATAATGAGACAATATCGAGCCGTATCGTGATGTGTGTCAAGACGACAGTGACAGCGCGATATGGTCTTTGATTTACTTTATTGCGTTTCTCTTAAAGACGAACCTTTCTTTGCATGACTTTTAGTACAGCGTTGATAAAGTGCAGAGATACTTTATGTAGATTGTTGTTTACATAAATGCATATTATATAGGCTCATTGTAGTATACTAACAATTATAAATATGAGTCATATTTATTTCGTAATATTTACGTATGAAAAAGTTACGCTGTTTTATAAAACAAGGACACGTGTACGACCCCTTATGAAAAATAATCATTATTATAGTAAAAACTAATAACTTAACTATACATTTTTCATGACGATTTGTATGGTTAGGCTACTGTAGTGAAACCGTGGCATTGTTTACTTTTTATTAATTGTTCATTCTAACCGTTAGAATGACTTGTCTGTTTGGTATAGGCTACTTGAATACAATGGCAAACACACGTTGTCTCTCTTTCTCTCTTTCCTCACAGTTTGGAGTTGCTGTCGACTGAAGACTTTGTTTGCATGTAGATTCAAAGTTCTGCTCACTTAAAAATATATTATAGCACACATTTACATTGACTGTGTGCGCCGTCCGTCCATCACTGTGTTGATGTCCAGCAATATGATCAGCGGTGTGTATGGTAGGTGATATTTCTCAGTTTCATTTCAAACACGCAACATCTCCAGTAACTGGTGTCATCTTTACTTTATACAATTATTCACGGTTTCATTATTTATAAATGTCAGCCATGCATATGCATTCCTTATTATTATTATGCTTTTATTATTATTTATAATTTAGCCTCAATTCCTTTGAATCCCTTGTCTCCCTTCTCAATTTATGTGTTTTCCCATTGAAGTCGTTTTTTTTCAATCTGTTCACTCGGATGTTTCCTTCATGTCGGTCGTGCAGGACTCGGATTGATTTTCATTGCTATGATAGCGTTTTCCCCGCTCGCGTCAGGGGAGAGGTAGTTGAGATTGGAGGTTACGGACCGCAATCATGTAGCGCGCGCCGCGGTCAGCGCAACTGCTGCGCGGGCGCGTAATAAACGCCTGCTGCTCTGATGGGATTCTGGCGGGAAATCAGCCGTGAGCGCGCGGTGTTGAGGTTGGTTAGGTGTGCATAATTTGGGCTAGGATGCTTTGCCAAATGACAACTCTCTCCCTCTCTTTGTCAGTATTGTGCGTGATGGTTATTTTACAGAATGTGGGGTCATTGAGTCCATCCCACACTTCACAGAGACAAAAATATGACGTTTGACAGGTATTCGTCAATTAAGAGAATTCCTGTGTCTAACTTTGCAAATATAGACACCAAGAAATGTATTGCTGTACCTGCTTGAATACCTGAAAAATATTTTTGTGGTGGTTGTTATTAGGCCTATGTCATACGGTTTAGTGCAGTGCTGTGTTAGCAGTGCAAAAGGTCATGGGTTCAAACCCCAGGTACTGAACAAAATGTTTAACTTGAATCCACCGTAAGACCGTAGATGCGTCCCAAACTGCGCACGTATGCACTATTCTACGCCATTTTGTAGTATAAATAGTGTGAGTAGTACGTTCACGTTAACATTTCTGAATAAAGAAGTGCACTTGAAGTACCCGGATGATGCACTCATTCAACCGAAATATGAAGTGTGCAACTCTGGACACTCTCAACGGTCGCAGTTTTGCTTGCGTAGCAGAAGGGCTGCTCGAGCAAAGTCCGCGTGCAGAGTGATTACGCTTCAGTTTAATGCTGACTTAAGTCATGCTGAGCAATACAGATTAAAATGACATTAAATGAACGATGTACAAATAGATTTTTATTGACATGCATTGTATTGTGAGATTGACGTCATTTGCCCTCGTCTGGGAAACTGCACACACTTCCGGTTAACTGTTTAGTATTCCATTTGGGACGATACTACTCTTATTAAATTCAGACACTAGATGGTTGAGTGCATAGTTTAAGTGCATAGTGTATAGTAGTATGTCAAAATTGGGACACAACTAGTGTCCACACAAAAACAAAATAATCGTTCAATAATTGTAATCGAGAGAAAATGTTCAATTCATCGAAATTTTGATTTTAGGCCAAGTCTCCCAGCCCTAGTCCACACTAGATGCGGCGTGACACGACACGACAAACCCATGAAGAACAAGCCATTTGTCACTGTGGTCGCGTCCGGTGTAGACACTGTGTAAGTCACTTTAGAAACAAGTTTGTCAAATGTGTACATGTAAGATGGCTCTGATGCTGCTTTGGCTGTGCTAAACGAAATTAGCAGAATTAAACGATTGTTGCCATGACAACCAGCAAGCTCGCATGGTAATTATATGAGGGAGTGAATTTATACAATCTTGTTTGTACGAATCTGTTTGATCTGCTTTCGCCCCAGTGATGTAGGTGTGGGCCTTCATTTGTGCTTTTTTCTAATAATCGCAGAATTTTTACAGTTGTGTAACTGTATTTATGCCGGCCGCCTCTGTGCAGTATGTGTAAATGCAGTGTAAACAGGTCAGATGTCAAGTGTTAAACGCTGGTTTGTGTCTCGTTCTGTTGTTTGTTAATTTTGTAATGAAACAAACCTTCCGTCTTTAATATCACACTTTTCTTTTATTCCTCTCTCCCTCTCATCCATCTTTTCACACATCTAAATATGTAGATATGAAGTGACGGAAGATGTTCTCACAAGGATGTTTATTAGACTATGTGCATTTATATCTCTAATCTTTTCTTCTTGTTATATTTTTACTGTGCCTGCAGACATCATTTATTTGCGTTACCTTGGAAGTCCCTTTTATGTGGAGATTTATTTTACCCTTGTACAGAACATGCACGTTTAATCATAGACTTTATAAATCCATTGCAAATTTATGACATTTTATTACAAGATGGTCCATACTAAATGTGAATAAACATAAAACATCATCTGTCCAGTACTGGGCAGTATTGGCCGAACTTCAAACGTATTTGTATTAAGATGTCTTAAATATTTTCTATGTGTGTTGTGTAAACCGATCTTCAGCTTTGAGAAGAATTTAAGGAGGTTTGGCAAAAATACAGTTTATTAAATCAAGAGCCAGAAGAATGACTGCCAAAGTCAAAAATCTTAGACAAACAAAAAGCAGTTCGTAATATTTTATGTATTTTTGTATGTACATTAGATTAAAACCCATATTCTCTGATACACTATAGTTCATCTTTTGGCTAATAAATCCCTAAAAGGTTTAGTGTTTTCTCCATTTTTCTCTCTATTTAATTTTCTCTATTTTTTGATAGTGTAATCTTACGTGTGGGGGCATTTAAAGAAAATATTGTGTAAAAATGCTCCACAATCTGGACATCACTTTTGGCCAGGACTGGAGGTGGAGGAGAGTGCTGGAGTCTGTCCCAGCTGTCTCAGGTCAGAATCTGTGAAACTGTCCATCACAGGGATTCATATCACATTTTGTTAAATTATGATTTATTATTATTATTTTTCCATCATTTTAAATGTTTTTTTCCAACCAAAAGAGTAATGTATTAATTTAGCAGGGTGTCAAAAAACGAGCATGCTTCAAATAAAATATGACATATACGATATTTTAAGAAATCTAAGAAAGACTCCTCTAATTATGACTCGTGGGCAGCATTTGTAGTGTGCATAATTATTTAATCCGTAATCAAATCTGTAATTTGTTAAATTATGCAAAAAATGTGAGAATGTTTCATTTCAACCTGATTTCATGGAAAACATAACTATTTTACCAGGCGGTGATTTCGAATGAATATTTACGATGTGAATTGCTTGAGCAGAACCAAGACTGAAAGCCTATCTCTAAACACAACAACAAGCAGATTGTACAGTAAATATAGTTAGGAATTGGCATGAGATTGTCTTGGGCATTTCCATCACAGAATGTCTTTCATAATTCATAATTTAGCATGTATATGTATTCTTTTTTGCATTTATTTGCCAACAAGACAAAAAAAATGGTGTTTTAGGGGGATTTTCTAAAAGTCCATCATGTCAAAACTGACCGCGAAGAAACACTGCAAATGTACACTGTAAACCCGGATAAATTGCCAATACTCATAAAAAGCCAATTTGTTGCCTCAAAGTTTTTCAGTTTTAGAGATCTTTGTTTAAGTAAGCAGAACTTGCAAATTTTGGTAAATGTTAAATTAAAGTTCTTAATAAGTCTTAGTGACAAAAATGAAAACTATATCAAACTCTTCTAAATATATAAGATAAGTGAACATTAAACATTAACAAATCTTTAACTTTACTGAAAAACACATAAAATAATCATATTTACTCTCCTAATGCAGTCTGATGCAAAGCATGCTGGGAATTGGAAATCCTTCTCGACCAATTGTGTTGAACTTTTTAAATTCTAAATTTAGTAAATTGAACAAGGAGCAAATTATTTTTATTTAGTTTTAGTTAAAACTTCAAGTTAATCAAAAAATATACTTTACTCAAAAGTAAAAATGTGTTTCAGGAACTTCAAATATTTAAGTAAGTAGAACTAACTTTCATTACTTAATTTATACTTCTGTCATACTTTCTGTTCTTCATGTTATCATCCTCATGTCTATTGCTATTACACAGAGCACTCTCCTGTGTGCGTGCGTGCGTGTGTGTGCGTGAGGGATGATTGAGCTGTTTAATATGCTAAAGCCCTATTAAAGGGCGATGTCAGCGGCAGACGGCCTCAGCGCAGCGCTCTGCATTGTGTCTCTAAATGAAGACGGTGCTGTGTTAATTAGCAGGAAAATGGCGTGCGGAATTGAATCGGTCATTGACATGCGTGTAGCGTTCGTCTCCCGTTTAGAGAGATATGAAAGTGATTTAAGCTCCAGCTATGTCTTTTATAGAGGTTTTAAATAATCTGTCTGCAGAAGAGAGAGAGAGAGAGAGAGAGAGAGAGAGTCAGAGGAGAAAAAGAGCAAAGAAGTGAAGTGATGGGAAGAAATGAGGTCTGAATTTTTTTGATATTTTTCTGAGGAAGTCAAATGTTTGATTCACTTAAATTAATTTGGATTAAAGGGCTGGTTCAACTAAAAATATGCCTGTATGCTGTTTTTCTTTTTCTTTGGAACCCAGAAGGGAAATGTTTGGAAAATGTTTAGCTCTTTTAATACACAGACAGTTCTTCCTTTGTTAAGCTCCACAAGGTTAAAATCACTATTTAAAATATTCCACATTAAAAGTAATGTAATGTTCGACTGGTGTGAGGGAGAGATTGAAACTGAAGTCATTCTTCACATACAGTATTGTCTTCTTGTCCAGATAAATGTTTAGATTGGCTCCCCAAAAATGAGGTGATGTCGAATGAATTTGTTCAATGTGAATCACACAAAATCGATGTGTTTAAATCACACTTTAAAAAAAGCATAAATTAGAAGCTCCATTCTTGACACCATCCCAAACATCACGGGGAGAAACTCACACTGGAAAGTACAAATGAGATTTTGTGGATTCTTACGAATTAGCCACCTTACAAAATAGTTACAAATAATTGCCATGAAATTGTGTTTACACACCGTACAGATCGTACCGGCTGGCATTCATTATGTTCATGAATAGTGAAAAGTTTAGAATCTTCAAAATTTCTCCTTTTGTGTTTTGTGTCATGAGAGTCGGTACATATAATGTCTGAATTTGTCGGAAGTATTTTTTTTCTTTAAAAAAATTCACCACATCATAAAGCATGTCATACTTTTAACTCCTACATTTCATACATTTCTACGTGTTTGTTTTACTTTCATACTTGAGCACATTCAAAAGTACTTTTCGTTAAAAAAAATACGCATAATACTTTTGTTTTCATCTCCCTGAGCTTCGACTTTCAGAGACCCTTAGCTGCTGAGATTATGTGCTGTCAGTCTCTCTCTCTCTCTTTTGAAGAGAGGACGTTGAGATTGAATGGCCCATTCACATTAAAGAAGAATTAGAGGGCTTCCACCCTGCCACTCTCACAATGGTCAAACTGCCGACACAACAGGAGAACTGTTCTCACACACACACACACACACAGAGTGAAAATCATGCCCTTTGTGGTCAGTAAGAGTGCGGTTTTGTATCAAATGCATTTTCTGCTTTATTAATAGATAGAAAAACAGAGCGGAAATAGGTCACTTTATAATGAACTTTCTGGCATTATTTATTCACCTTCATGTGTTGATTTGGAAACGGATTTTCTGCCTGGAAAACAATTGGAGATGTTTGGTGACCTGCTGACCTGCACTTTAGAAGTGCTCCACGTGACCCGTCATGTAAAACCATGCTATATTTGATTAAGGAACTGATCATTGTGTGTGTACACACGTGTGTGTGTGTGTGTGTGTCTGTGTGTGTGTGTGCGTACACGCGTGTCTGTAGAGCTCAACACAAAAGGCATTTAAAAGCATTCCAGCAAACCACGGCCGATATTGGACTTTAGATTCAGTCCACACAGAAGCCATTATTTGGCTTATTACACAAGTGTTAGGGTATCAAATAGTTATCAAAAGCAGAAAATCGTTGTCTTATCGTCTGTTGAGCAGTTTGATAAAACCTCCTTAATGCTGTAATAGTTTTTTTGTTTGGAGACCATTGATGACGGAATGTTTATTTTTGTGTAAACTTTGTCTTTAATGAGCTTAAAGAATGATTTTCAAAATCATTGATTTATGTTGGTTAAAGTTTCAGAGGATCACTTTTGTTTTTTTTCAACATTCACGTTTGTGTTGGCTGTAAAATCCAACCTTTTCCCCTTTTCATGGGCTTGAGTCCCACAGAACACACATACTGATCAAATATAAAGCTTAAATGTTGCAACTGCCTAACCTGGTGGACTTTGTCCTGAAAATAGTTGGATGGTTTATAATTATTTTTTCAAATATACTGTAGATGTCTATCACAATAGGCACTTGTTGAAGGCATTGCTCTAGATTATGTGTGTGTGTTTTGTCTATGTCTGTCTTTTTACTGTTTTGCTGTTGGCGACAGTAATGGCTGTTTAATTACTCAATAAAAGCGCTTTATGAATGCTGTGCGTGCGTGCGTGCGTGCGTGTGTGTGTGTGAGTTTGTGTGATGTATTGATTTTGTTGCTGGAGAAACCTGAGATTTCACTCAGGAGATGTGAGTCTCGCTGTCCGTCGATGCGATTCTGATTTTAAATAGTAGCTCATATACATTTACAGACTGACATTGTAAGCATTGTTTGAAGAGATGATAAACACTCGGTGAGGAGCGGATGATGAAGTGAAGTGCTCTTCATCTTAAACCAGATAATGAAACGTCTTCCTCAAGAGTACGGAACATTGCTTGAGAGATCGCTGTGTGTGTGTCCTGGTAAACCATACAGTGTTTAGTAATACAATTGTGTGGGGATATTTTCTGTCATACGTGTGTGTGTGGGAAGGGTAAACCCTACGGTATGGGGACAAAATGTCCCCACAAAGATGGCAATATCCAAAACCCTTGTCCTTGTGGGGACATTTTTTGGTCCCCATGAGGAAACAAGCTTATAAATCATACAGAATGAACTTCTGTGAAAATGTAAAAGAGCAGACAGTTGTGTGTGATTGTTAGGGTTAGGGGGAGGGAATATGACATACAGTTTGTACAGTATAAAAACCATTGTGTCTATGGAATGTCCCCATAAAACATGGAAACCCAACATGTGTGTGCGTACACACGTGTGTGTGTGTGTTCGTGTGTGTATGTGTGTGTGTGCGTGTGTGTATGTGCGTACGCGTGTGTGTGTGTGCATGCCTACACACGTGTGTGTGTGTGCGCGTACACACGTGTTGTGTGTGTGTGTGTGCGTGGTGCGTGCCAACGTGTGTTGTGTTGTGTGTGTGTGTGTGTGTGTGTGTGTGCGCGCAGTTGTGTGTGTTGTGTGTGTGTGTGTGTGGTGCTCGTTATGTGGCGTGTGTGTGTGTGTGTGCGCGTGTACACTCGTGTGCGTGTGTGTGTGTTGTGTGTGTGTGTGTGTGTGTGTGTGTGTGTGTGTGTTGTGTGTGTGTGTGTGTGTGCGTCCACGTGTGTTGTGGTTGTGTGTGTGTGGCGATGTGCCGCGTTACACGGTGTGTGTGCGTGTGTGTGTGTGCGTGTGCGCGTACACGTGTGTGTGTGTGTGTGTGTGTGTGTGTGTGTGTGTGTGTGTGTGTGTGTGTGTGTGTGTGTGCGTGCACACAGCTAATGGGATTGTTCAGGTAGTTCTGTAGAGCTCAACACAAAAGGCATTTAAAAGCATTCCAGCAAACCACGGCCGATATTGGACTTTATAACACGTCGCTTTGGACTTTAGATTCAGTACACAGGGAATATCAGCCATTATTTGGTTTAACACAAGTGAGAAAAAAACAAAACCAGCCACAGAACAGCTCAAATAAAACCATTCATAAGTGTAGTGTATTGTAGTGTACTGCTATACTTTAACTTTATATTTTTTATAAATATAATTCAGTTCATGTAATTTAGGTTTGGTCATTTGTCTAAAGCATCTCTGAGGTTTACCTGATGTGTATTCTTATTGAAGCTTCATTTGAAACATTTTATAGTCTTGACCTGACTAGTTAAGACTAGTCGTGTATTGCGCTTTTCACAAAGTTATCAAAGGCAGAAAATCGTTGTCTTATCGTCTGTTGAGCAGTTTGATAAAACCTCCTTAATGCTGTAATAGTTTTTTGCTTGGAGACCATTGATCCCCGTTGACTTCCATTGTATGAACACAAAACCACTGGGACATTTCTCAAAATATCTTCTTTAGTGTCCCCCTGAAGAAAGACTCACACACAGGTTTTAAATGACATGAGGGCGAATAAATGATGACGGAATGTTTATTTTTTCTTTGTCTTTAATGAGCTTAAAGAATGATTTTCAAAATCATTGATTTATGTTGGTTAAAGTTTCAGAGGATCACTGTTGGTTTTTTCATCATGCACGTGTGTGTTGGCTGTAAAATCCAACCTTTTCCCCTGTGAGAGTGTACGGAGTGACCTGGAGTTGTGTGTATTGATCAGAGAGGATTTTCTGCCCAATGGAATTGAACGTAATGGGGCAGTTTTTAATTGAGATGGATAGAACATGTAAATTTTGCTCCATCAGCCTGAAATCAATATCCATCTGCTGTGAAATGGACAAACGTCTCTTTCTTTTGTTTTATTTCGTCTGTTGTGTCTCAACAAAACATTGCGATGTTTCTGATGCGTAATGCTTTTCCAAATCTGTTCTCTATTCGTACGGTAAGACAAACAAGTTTATTACAAGTTTACTGATCGCCACCTTTAAACATGACTGACATTAGGTGTATTTTTAAATGTTAAAATAATCTCTCTATTTCTCTTTTCTTTTCCTTTCTCTGCTGATCTGTCTCTCCGATCGGCCATATGCCAAAATTCAAACGGAAGAAAAGCTCTTTGTTTCATAACCTAGAATCTGGGTGCTGTTGTGTGTATGTGTGCGGAGCAGAAATGACAGAGATACGGTATTTTTAGGGGTGACATCTGTTGTCGGGTTCAGTTGCTAATGCCGAGAGCTAGGTTATTGATCAATCATTATTACAGTATGCTGAAATATTATGTTCCTGTGTGTTGTGTGCGAGTCAGTGAAACCGAGTGAGAAACTGAGCGAGTGTAATATGAGGTTCCTTGATTACATTAAAGAGCTTTTATTTCATTCACTTGAGATGAAGCCTTCTGCTGTGTCTCAGCATCACGCCGTAATGATATCATCACAGAGCTGCGCTTCACGTGTGTGTGCATGTAAGACGACCTGTACACAACCGAATGTAAACTTCACTCATTATCTAGCTAATTTTGTGAAATTAAACATCATGAAACATACAGAATGCTACTACTGTGTCTGTAAAGTCCAGCTTTACCCTGGGAATGTGTTCAGAACATTTTACATTCACATTTATGCATTTGGCAGATGTTTTTATCCAAAGTCACTTTAAACTGTACATTTTATGTTTGTTTCCTGGGATTCGAACCCATGACCTTGCAGTTTTTGAAAGCCGTTTTGTTTTAATATTTATATAATCACTTGTGCTACATTTTAGCATTACAATTTTCACCTGTGCTTTATTTTAAAATGTACATTTTTATTTGTCCTTCATTTTGGTTTTAAATGATTGTTTGTGCTTCGTATTAGCCTTATTTTATTATTTTTACCGTTGTCCTTGTGTCTTCTAACATATACAGGCCTATTATTGTCAATTATATAAACGTTTCTTGTTTTTGTGGAAAACGTTATTTTTATCACAAGAAAGCATAATTTTTTTAATTATTATTTAATTATTTTAGAATAAATTATTCTTTCATATTGATAAGTAAATACATGTGGGTGGCATAAAAATGAAAAATTTCCAACATTCCTTTACAATGCTGTTTATATTTCATGAACTTCAGTGAGCTTTGCTTGATGTTCAAAAGACAATTTGTTTGATAATCGTTTTCTTCGTTTGACTGGCAGGCGTGACGATGCAGTGGAGCCCCGAGCAGTCACAGTGGGCGGAGCAACACTATGACATCACCTCCACCACCCGTTCTCCAGGACGTAAGATCGAAGTACTCCGAGATCCGAGGTTAACAGGTTCGTCCTCCGCTGCGGCGTACCAGCATTCATGGGCCAACGATGACATTTCAGCTCTGACTGCATCTAACCTGCTCAAGAGGTACGCCGAGAGATATTCCATCTTGGATCTACCCTGCGAAAACGGACTTGTGGGATATCCGGACGCAGCCGTTTCTGTTAGCGTTAACGGACTGGGTGTGGTGAACAGCGCCCTGCCTCTTCTCAACGGACGAAAGATAGAAGCGGAGCCTTGGCTTGAGACCGTGTATACCCCGTTGGGTTGTGTTCCTGAACTTCTTCCTAAAGCACAGTTAAGTGTGTCCGATGTGTCTGTGTGTAACTCACCCATTGTTGGCAACGGTAGCCTATCGGAACCTTTCTCCAGCAGTAACTGTACCAGTCAAACCGGAAATCAGGAATACAGCAGCGCCCCCTTCAGCACGCCATACCTGCAGCCTTTAGGCACCTATGGCGGCTCTCTTTTCCACCCCACCCCTTCCCACGCCAGTCTGGTGCCAGCCTACAGCGCCAACACTTCACCTAGCCTAGCCGCGTACAGTTACCCAAACACACGGTACCCGTCGCAGGCTGTTCTTCCGACCGGCTACAGCCCTCCACCTCCTCCGTCAGGGTACCTGCCCCAGGGTATCACTCCTCCTATTCCCTTACCAGCTGTTGGATACTCATACCCAACCACTAACCTGGTTGCAAACACCTCTGAATGCGATGCCCCAAGCGCTACCACCCTTACCAAGACATATTACCCATCAACCCAGAGGGAGATTGGAGTGTTTGAGGAATTCAGCTTTCCTGAAAACGCCAATTCTGACTCTAGGCCTGAAGGCAGTCCCCTCTACAGGCATTCAGGGGATGACTCGGTAGACAAGCGGACTGGCTTCAGCCAATCAGCAGACATCACGTCATCCTTATCCTTCAAGCCGACCAATCACGGAGACTCTCTTAGAAGCCTGGAGTCTCTGACTGTAGCCATGATCGGACAGAACAACGGTACCTCAACCTCTGCTGTTTCCTCTCACCAACACCTCTGCCTCGACACAAACACACCCTGCTGAGCGCTCGTGCTCGCTCTCTACCCGCTGCGCTTGAGCTGACCGTGCGTGAGAGCTCCCCCTAGTGGACAGGAGATAAAAGGGTGGGACTTGCTCAAAGCCATAGCGTAGGGGCTCGATCCGGGGGCTTCAGAGCACGGCGGCAGCAGGATCAGTTGTTCTGGTTGCTGAAGACCTGGAAGAGGACAATTATGTTTACGGCCCTTCTGAGCTGAGCCTAACAGGTCACAGTGAGACACTGACATCCACGGAACAGACAAATCAGTATATGAAGGACACACATATCTGAGTTAGAGCGATGGAGAGAGTACAGCAAGGAATATTTATATCTAATGGATGTGTTGCGGGTGCCATGGAGACGAGGCGTCCCGGTGTGGTAGTTGGACTCAGTTTGGTTGGTTGATCATATTGCCATGGTGTACATTCATTGTGTGTGTGTTTGTGGCCTTGTACAGGTTATTTATGTGGTGAGCTTTAATTGTAAATCCAGTTCCTCCATTTTCACTGGAGAATTGACAGATCCGGGCCATAAATAGAATCTGTGTGTGTGTGTGTGAGGGCGAGAGTGATAAAACCTCAGGAAAGTGTCTGATAGAAATGGCTTGTCTGTGTGTGTGAGAGAGAAGCACAGAGCGACTCCACACACCACAAAACCCAGTCGATTCCAATTCATTGAACTTTGTTTGTATGCACTTTCATAGGTTCATTTACAGTCATGTGTAAAGTCTGTGGTACTTTCAGCATCTCTCATTGCTCTGTAAGTGTGAACAGCCCAACATGAGCCGGTAGATGCTGTATTTCAAGAATTCTTTGTTCTTATTTGCATTGCATCAATTAAGGCATCTAACCAGACAATGGTGGATTGGTCAACCCGTAGTGTTGAGTATTTGAATCCTGTTTGGAAACACTCATTATTTCCACTTTCAATTATTGATTTCTACACTGTAGGTCTTATTTAATCCATATTGCAACCAGTTGTGGCACTCTCTCACATCATACAGACTGTCTTTTAGAAAGAAGCAAGCTGAGACAATATCGCAGACATAAAAAATGGAATTTAGATGTATTCGATATTTATACCAAAAATAAAACATTGCTAAACGGCCAAGTGTGAAACTGCTCAGTGAGAATGAAAGAGCGCATGCCTTTTGGGTGGATGTTCATCTTCGCTTAAGGCTTTGGGCGCTTTTAAAAATAGCGTTGAGTTTACTTCATCACAAACACTGGAAGTATACTTGGCTGACCTCGCTACCGATGTGTCTGTTTACTTCCTTCGAGTTTTTACGAATCCCACCAAAGGGAATTAAGATATCGTGCTTGTTTCTGAAAGTAAATCACCAAAGCAGCAGTGTGGGAGCCGACTCGCACGGAGACGTTCAGCCAAAAAATGCTCTCTCTGTGTGAATGCATGCGGGTGGATTTCATTTCCATGCTGTTTCAGTTCAGGAGGGTGAATTGAATTCATTCCAGGAGACGAATGGAAGGAATTCCTTGAAAAGACTGCGCAAAGATCCACGGGGTTGAAATTGAATTGTGATTTGAACCAAATTGAATTTCCTCTGCTGAACTGGACACAACACACCTCCATCCCGATGATGATGATGATGATGATTCTCAATGAGATACGTCACTGTATTGTTTCTGTGTGTTATCATGTGCTCGCTACGCATTTAACTTACAGTTATTGTACATTTTCCACTGATTTGGACAGATACATCTACATGCATTTTCTAGATGAAAGCACAGGCGCTCCTTAAGTGTGTTTAAACTGGTTTCCAAAAGTGCATTTCTTTCTTTTAAAAGGAAATATTTTCTTCCATCATGTTTTTTGTATTGCTGATGTCTGAAAGGATTTTCTTTTTTGTCCTGACTGCAGCTTTTCTGATTTTGAGCAACTTAAAGGGGACTTTAATTTTTCAAACCATCTGTGATGTTAAAAAGGTTGTTAGGGATTAAAACTTTAAAGGAGACTTATTTCCACCCACAAGACACAATAGACTGTAGCATTCTATGTAAAACACGGTCATCCACAGCAGCTCTGTTCCAAACCACAGATCATGTTTGAGAGCATCATTCACAACATAAAAGCTGTTCCAAGAAATAGACAGAAATATTACGCTGGTTTATTAAAAAACAATTCGAATTAATAAATAAACACATTAATAAAAGGTCTCAGACTGCATTGCATGTATGCCTTTCGGATTAGGCAATCCCAGAATGCATAGCAGTGAGCTCAGTGGAAAATGTCCAAATATGGCCAATGAAATGTTGAGAAATGATACTGCAAAATATCGTCATGTATGATTTTTGGTCTAAAATATTCATCTTTGAAAATAAATATTTTCCTGTTTCACGATCATCCAAGATTTGGTTTGTTTATTTGAGAATGGAGCCGTTGGCAACAGAACATCAGTCAGCTGTGAGCTTTAGTCGAGTCTCTTGTGGGTCATTTGTGTGGTGTGACAGTGACTGTTAACAGTTTCTTCCCATCATTCACTTGTGAGGGTCCATAGCCGTTGGGATGTCTATGTAGACAGCACTGCAGCTCATTAGATTCTGAAGCAGAGCTTTTGACACAAGACACAAAGATTTCTCAACACAGGTCTATCTGCGTGTAAGGATCATTCTAAGATGCACCCTGAAGAAAAAGAGTGTGTTACAGGACAATGCATATGATGTAACCAAACCAAAGTAATGGAACATAAAAGACTGGCTGCAGACAGCAGAGGTTAGAATAGGAGCACATGGCATCGTTTGATGAGTTTCTCTAAACCCTTAAAGATTTATACACGCCAGAAAACCTCCTGTGGTGTGTGCGGTGTGGCCAACGAAACTGCATTACAACTTCACATCCCTTTAGTGGCTGATCACTTCTGTTCTTCAATCCACAAAATAAAACAGAAATGTCTTGTTTTACAGTGCATCTCAATATATAAAACACATTTTGAAGGGGTTATGAGTTTTAATGAATGTATTCTCAGTTGTCTCTGTTGCGTTTGTTTTCATGAATTTTTGGGTATTGTAAACAATTTGGTATAAACATGTGTGTGTGTGTGCGTGCGTGCATGTGTGTTGATAAGGACAAGTCCCCACAATCATGTCAAAACTAACCTGTGTGTTTTTGGAAGTATGTAACTACACTTTGGTGAAGAATTTGTCAATAAAAGTGAGCTAAATCTTAGAAAATATACAGGGACACTTTCCAAAGGTTAAAAATGAGACTGTAAGAATAACACAATCAAAAAATCACAAGAGACTCCACACAACGAAACTAAGACAAGACCTAAAAACTTGAGTCAACAAGTCGACAACTATTTTTTTTTACTGACAACGCTAAAATAAAAACTTGCTTAGTTGTAAAATTACAGTTGGGGATTTTATTCTTTCTACAATGCCTTTTCCATTATTTCTTACAACACTTTTGACAATCAATAACTTGATTTCTGTTCTTGCGATTTACATGCACAAAAGCAGTTTAAAAATACAAACTCGTAAAAAATATCTGTTTGTTGTCATTTCACGTTATTTAAGTAAATGAGATCATTTTGTGCCTTTAAATATTTCTTGTGTGTGTCAAATGAATATTTATAGAAAGATATCGCTGTACGCTTTTATTTTTTATCTTTAAACCTCACATTCCTCACATTGTTCTCTCAAATTGACTTATGTTTTAATGGCTTTGTTTTGTCCCTTCAAGTTAAGTGTAATTTTCTTTCTGTGCAACAATTAAAGTGTGCGGGGCAGTAATTCTGTTTAAGGACCCTTTAAATGGACAGTCTATGCAAATTAGAAAATTGTGCAAAGGCGTAAAGAGAAAGAAAAACAGGAATAAATTATGCAAATAACAAAAGGACTTGACCATTTGAAAGCCTGCGTTCCCAGTAATAAGTGCAGTGGCAATTTTTTTTATTTTAGCACGCAGTCATTAAAGGACAATTCTCTCTCTCTCTCTCTCTGATAGATTTGACAACAGGATGAATGAACACAAACAGCTGTTTGTGTGTGTGTGTGTGTGTGAAGGGTAAACCCTACGGTATGGGGACAAAATGTCCCACAAAGATGGCAATATCCAAAACCCTTGTCCTTGTGAGGACATTTTTTGGTCCCCATGAGGAAACAAGCTTATAAATCATACAGAATGAACTTTTGTGAAAATGTAAAAGAGCAGACAGTTGTGTGTGATTGTTAGGGTTAGGGGGAGGGAATAAATTGTGTGTGTGTGTGTGTGTGCGTGCGTGCGTGCGTGTGTGTGTGTGTGAACTTGAATGCACACCAACTCATGGGGACTCGTGTCACTGTGGGGACCAAAATTGAGGTCCGCACGGGCACAAAAGCTTATAAATTGTACAGAACGATAATTTTTGAAAATCTAATAATGCAAAAAGTTTTCTACGATCTTTAGGTTTAGGGGTAGGGGATAAAATATACAGTTTGTACAGTATACAACTCATTACGCCTATGGACTGTCCCCACGGAGTGTGTGTGTGTGTGTGCGCGAGTGCGTGCGTGTAGACGATTGTACATTTGTTATTATGCATAGTATTGATAATATATAATATTAATAAAGTTCAAATTATGTGTCCGTTTGTGTGCTTTCTGTGACTTTACCAGCTAGCCAACATGTTTAACATTTCTTTCTTTCTTTCTTTCTTTCTTTCTTTCTTTCTTTCTTTCTTTCTTTCTTTCTTTCTTTCTTTTTCTTTCTTGCTTGATTCACATGGATGAATGGGTTTTATTTACAGTACGACATTTAGAGTAAAACATTTGAAATGATCTCAGTAATAGCCTTTCTTTCCGTACAAAACTAGCTTGAATAGGCTTTTCGTGCTAGAGAATTTTTACACAGACGGCTGAATCAAAAGGAACGATCACAAGCTAATTTGTTTTCTTGAAAATAATCATAATTATTCAAATAATCTTGGTGACTTTGGGCTGGGCCGGTAAACAACATAGCAACACCCTAACAACCGTCCATGACACCCATCTTTACATCCGTACACCACTTTAAAAGATATAAAAATTTCACTTTTTTTACATTATTTGGTAACACTTTACAATAAGGTGCTATTATTTATCATTAGTAAATGCATTAACTAACATTAGCTAACAATGAACAATTGTTATTAATTGCATTTATTAATCCTTGTCAATGTTAGTTCATGTCAATACAGTTATTCATGTTAGTTCATGGTGCATTAACTAATGTTAACATTTACAACATTTGATTTTAATAATGTTTTAGTAAATGCTGAAATTAACATGAACTATTATTAATAAATGCTGTAGGAGTATTGTTCATTGTTAGTTCATGTTAGCTAATGCATTAACTCATTGTTAACAAATAGCACCTTATTGTAAAGTGTCACCCATTATTTAAATCTCACATAATTAAATCTTAAAGATATTCATTTAACGTTTTGATTCAATTATACATTTTCTGATTGTATTTTTAACATTTGTGTAGTGTTAAAAAACTGAAACAGGAAGTTCTTCTGGACCCGTGTTGAACCTGCGTTATGTCTTCCAAAGTGGTCTATAGTGATCTAACGATGTTTTTTCCATATAGCTTTTGAACATTTTTAAAAATGAGACCTGTCCATTTTGAACTCACACCCAGAGCTCAGACTGAGATCTAAGACTGATCTCCAATCGTTCATTTGGTCCTCTTTTAAACGTGCCTCAGTCACGGGAACATTGGGTTCTGAGGGCTGATAACGGCGATGATGTCTTCTAATCTGAGACAATTATCTACATGTTATTGTGGTTAATCCGGAACGAAAATGTATTCGTCGTCACGAATCGCTATTTTAATAGACACCTTAATTACGGCTAACACAAGTCATTAAAATGTAAGGTAGAGTACTCATTTGAATAATCATAGCGCTCGGCTCGGCACGCAGCGAGACCCCCTCCTTTAACTGAGAGTTAACTGTTAAAAATATATCCAATTAGATTTTGATTTCAGCTCAAGATAAAGCCATCCATCCTGTATTTATCTGCAATTTTCTTCGCTTTCCTTGCTTTCACAGTCTGTTTACACCATTGATCTACTACAGTGACAGGTGTGATTTTTACCCCTGAAGCTTTGAAGCGTGTAGTTTGTCAAACTCACACCTGTCTGAATCCAATCTGAGCATCACTGGCACTTGTGAGGGGATTGTGGAGAAATGCTGTTGGTTTGTACGTTTAAAGTCCCCGTTAACCGGAAGTTGCGATCGTTTTTACTTCCGTATTCTGACACATTCACGAGTGAAAAGTAATTTCAAAGGAGAAAATGAGTGGGCGTGGCTTGTGTTTTTCCCTGCGAATTGATTGGATGTGTAAAAACAGCTGTTGCATTGATTTTGCAATGAAACTGGCAGCAGACTGACAGTTGAAGGGGAGGAGTTGACGGATGCTCCGGCCAAGCCATCTAATTTATGTCATTTCAGGGCAGAAGTGCATTTTCAGATTTTAACTGAAGATTATGAGGGCACGTGAATTTTAAAAAGAAAATGAGCCACATTGATAAGCTATTTACTATAAACACTGCAATATTTCATGAAAAAGTATGAAATTTCATTTTTAATTTCACTGGGACTTTAAGGCCCCGGTGTGTCTGTAACTCGCTGCACTTTATCCTTCCTCTCCTCATCTCTTGCATCTGATTGGTTGAGAATGAGGTAAAGAGTGGTTTTAACCTACTGAAATACAAACTGCTTTAATGTACCGGCCGCTCGTGCGTCTCCGGCTGTGATCTCTGGAGACGCATTACACGACTAATGGTCTGAGCGCGCTTCATTACTGCTTTAATCTAACATAGTGACATCATTTTATAATACACACATTCATTTCATCACCCATTCACTCTCTCTTTCTTCAAACATGCACACAAAAGACACGGCTTTATAAAAGCAGAATTTCACATGCATCTCTTTCGCTCGCTGTCGCTACACATTTCCAAAGCCACCCTTCAGCGGACGAAGCCTGCTTTCCTTCACCTTTTTATCTCCCTCCCTCTCCACAATCTCTCTCTCCCTCCGTGTGTAAATGCCATCTGAGAAGAGAAGATTCTGACAGACTGACCTTGAGTCAGTGGCCATAACTCAACAGGTACTTACAGTGGGAAACAGATTGCTTTTATATGGGCCTGTAAAACAGATCCATCTATCTGTCTGTGTGCTGCTGGGATTCACAAAGTCAATCATATTTGTGTGCGTTCTGTTTCTCATAGTGCTGCAATAAGCAAACGGCCTCGTGCAGAAGAACAGAGAGTTGAAGAATTGGTCACAAACAGTGGGCTTCAAATGTCAGAGACTGAAAATCAGGTTTTTTTATTTAATTCTGGATTTTGAAGATTTAGGATTTTGGAACATGTATCCCAAGAAAACGTTTTATCCAAGATTGCTACGCAACAATAAGCCATTTGTATTTTGAATTGTGTTATATTTATCGTTTCACAATTTGTATGCAGATCCAAATGTTTCGTAAAATTTGATTTAGGAAAAGAATGGAACATGAAGCATCTTTACTGGTAATCACACTCACATCTATTTTACAAGGTGGCTGATTCCTATGCATTAGTAAGTATGTTTTAGTACGATTTGCTTTGGCACCAGTGACGTTAGGTTTAGGGGTGGAGTTAGGGGAGGGGCTTCAGTATTGTTTTTCTAATAATCATACGTTTTTTGCACGATTCACGCTGTACGAATTCATACGAATTAGCCACCTCATAAAATAGGTCTGATTTTTTATGAAATCAGGTTGGGTTGTGTTTGAATACTGAATATAGCTTTAAAACTGATTGCAGACATTAAAAACCGTTTGATTGGATTCAAACAAGATCTTGATAATGGACCATTTACGCACAATGACGCATGTTTAAATCTCCATGATTGTATTGGTAAAAATGTCAAAAACATTTTAAAAACCGCCAAAATCAAACTGAGGGCAGAGTTCAGAGTCAGAAAAACGCTGCGTCTTCGTTGATTTGTCTTAAAGTAAAGTAATAGAGAACTACTGGGGCCGGATTCACAAAACTGACCAAATATTAATTTGTTATTAAGATAAATTATATGACGTTCTCGTAAGAATGTTCTTTCTTAAATTCACAAATATTTTCTTAAGATCATCTTAAGATCCATTTCTCATGAGAATAAAATGACTTTGTAAATCAATCTTGAGAAAAAAATTAAGAACTTTCTTAAGAAGTTTATTCAGGAATGCAAAACATTCCAAACGTTCCTGAGAATTTTCTCCTTAATAACGTTTTGGGAATGCGGCCCCTGATTCCAACTTCAAATATTTCTGCACGTACACCCTCCCTCTTGTCATGAAGACATGAGCATTGATTTCAGATTTTGTGCTTTCTGAAATTTAGTTTGGTGTACTGACCCGGCCTTTGCATTACATTCCTATCCATCAAATGCACTAAAGGGACACTTCACTCAAAAATATCAACTTTGTCATCATTTATTCACTCTTTCTTTACTGGAACACAAAAGAAGATATTTTGAGAAATGTCTCAGTGGGTTTGTGTTCACACAATGGAGTTCAGTGTTGTTAGCTTATCGACATTCTTCGAAATATCTTCTTTTGTTTTCTGAAGAAAAAAGAAACTCATACAGGTTTGAAATGACTATATTTAATACTTCAAAAGTCTCTTGTTATCACTTCCAGATGTGAGACACTGATATAAAGGCGCTGATAATCTGTTGGTTCTCATCTTCTAAATGAAGGTAGAGTTACCCAGACAGTCTCTTTATCTCAGTCTTAACATATTAAACACAGCTTGTCTCCACTGCACGTGGCACGCTAGCGTCTCGAGTTGTGCAGAAAAAGAGAAGCCTTATAACCGCATTGTCCGGACGCTTACGCAGTGACCACACTAACTAGACAGAATAGCGGCGAATTAGCATACCATCTGAATTCAGCAAGCACACACAACTGCAGGGTCAATATGCATGTCAGCGGCGCGCGCGTGTGAGAAAGAGAGACAGAAAGAGCTCTCTCCAAGAAAGTCAAGTGGGGTTGACGGCTGAACGGCGTCTCGCGCTGCTTCTGTCTTCGCTTTCCTACGCTTTGGAAAGCCAATCTCGGACTAACCCCAGAGAAATCCTCAGTACAGGACAGACACGCACACGCACGCACGCACGCACAAATGTGTCTCCGGATCTTGGAGAGGCGGCTAATCCCAAGCATTTAAGGATGTCAATTTAATGCTTTTCCAAAAGACTGTTCATATCTTCACACACTTAATGTTCCCGGCCTGCCCAAGTTTGACATCATCACACCCCCGGCTTCTGCAATCGGCTTTCCTCTCATAATTATGCAGAGCGGTTTTGTTTAATTACATTATGAGTTTCATTCGCCTTTGTTGTAGAGCTTCAGCATCTATTAAAGCTCTCTCGTGTGTGCGTGTGTGTGTGCGTGCGTGCGTGCGCGTGCGCGCGTGTGTGTGGTGGGTAATTATGAAATCGCATTGCTGAAAACACCATCACAACTACCATTTATTACCTTTGCAATTAATTGCATCTTTTATTGTTATTATTGTTTAATCGACCCTATAAAACAAAAGCAAATAAAAAAGAATCTATGATCCATTATAGTCGGCGCATGTGGGTGATCTAGAGAGAGAGAGATACTGTGTAATTACAGCCCTTCAAACCACAACACCACTATTTTAATTAAGCATATAGAGTGCGCGCACACACGCACGCACCTTCAAAGGTAGAGAAACGTAATTGAGGATGAGGGGCTGAGAATTAAAATGAAAGCTTAACATTAGACACACATAACCTTGAGATACCATTTTGAAGCGGCGAGTGGTCGGAGAGGGAGAGAGACGCTAATACAAAATGAGTGGGATGAAATAATGAGTTTTTTCTCTATTAAATTCTTTCTTTTTTTTTGATACTGCGAGTCCATTTCTCCGTATAGCCGTCCGTTTGGAAGCGTTAATCGCTTCATTTTCCCGCTCAAATGGCTCGGCCCACTCGACGGACCCTGACTAAGTATGCAACGGAGGGATGGAAAGATGGAAATGTGGGCCAGAATGATGAAAATATGAGGTAGAAGGTTAGCCAGAGGAATAATTACGCCAGCTTCAGCCCCTTTCACAGAAAAACCTCAGCGAGGCAAATATACAAGCATGTGGAGCTAATGACTCTTAATGCGCCGACGCCGGCCATAATTTCATAGTCTTCGCTCTTAATAAGCTTAGATGTAATGAATTGGTATTTAGAGGAGAAACTGTTTCCATATATCCGTTTAATGCCATTACTGGCCAAATTAACCTTGCAGCGGATTCATTAAGCTCTGTTCCGATTGGCCGATCATGCGGGGGAAAGGAAACGGATTAATGATGGACAACCTTTAAAACGCAGAGAGTTTTAGTGTTGGACAAATAAGCACATGCTGTGAATGTGAAGTTATGTTCGCGTGCGCGCCGGATTTGACTCAATACCTGTGAGGAGCAAACTCAAAAGTGAAATCGGTCACAGTTTACTCTCATTCCAGCAGGCATGTTTCAGGGCAATGAGTTTAGCTATAGACAGTTATATATGTGGAAAAGTGCTGCATTACAAGACAAACAGTTTTAAGTAATGAACACCTCATCCTCCACACAACCTTTTGTTCATTGACTTGTGATGTTTGTGGAGTTCATGTAAGAGTTGAACGGTTCCATTGTGAGATCATAAATGAGAACATGTGTCTTTTTTCTGACTCGCTCAGTTTGACTGATGCCTTACAAAAGACAAGAACAGATGGAACGAAGAGATAAAAAAGAAAACCCGTCTTGTCTTCAAACTTACCGTGAGAATAAATCTGATTCAGTGTCTCGATATAACTCTCTCTCTCTCTCCTGCAGTTTGTCTCTTTCCAAACTCTTCTCTCTGTTTCTTTGACTGATGTCAGTTATGTTTCACTGACATCATAGCGTCTGTGTAAAATAAGCTTTTTATAAGAGAAATAATGTTAGAGAAAGATGTGTCATTAAAAGTTTCAAAAGGAAATGATCACATAACTTGTGCTCTGCAAAACAGTGTTTTAAATCACTAAACATTTGACCATTCTATGGTGCGTATGTATTAAGAAAAGTGTCAAATTTAGGTGGTGACACATCATAGTTTGTGTGATATAATGGGATATAATATATTGATATATTGTGGGACACAATAGATGTAAATATGACTGACAGTGTTTGTCTCCGTTTACTTTTTTATGCCAACATTCTTTAAATTTATATTAAATTTATATGATCCTGCAGTGTGACAAATATATGCTTTTTTTGTCTCTTAATTATTATCATCATAATTTAAAAAGTCATAATATGCAGATCAAAATATGTTTAGATGGAGCCCTTCCTTTTGACCTTTCCAATGCCTCATAAATGTATTCTACATTACAGATCAAGTGTTTGCAGATTAATCAAAAATAAGATCATTTGAAAGTCAATAAAAGAGAGAAGATACAATTCAGGGACAAATGATTCTGATAATCATATTTATTAAAAATTGTAATATACTTTGTAAATCTGCTTAGTCGTGTAATACTCTTGCATTAATATTCTCTGAAATAAATCCATTTTTATTATGATTAATAACAGGAATATGTTTGAACTTTGTTGCAAACTGAAGTGCAGGTCTCATGAGTGGTGTTTGTGTCTGTCTCTTTGAAATGTTGTGAATAAAGTGAGGATAAGCAAATTCCTTGCTCCTGAATTATTAACATCTCTTCGATTTCTTCCTGTGGCTTTGCTTCTACCTACAGCGCAGCCACAACAGTTAATGCCATCATTCAAATACAGTCTTCATTCTTCACATTGAACAGATCAATATTCTATTGATTTAAATGATATTGAAGATGTTGTAACCTTGATATGTTAAACTACAGTCCTACTTGTAAACATGGCTTTGTAGGATGTACTTACTGTTGTTGGCTTATTAAATGCTCTTTTATTTGTACGTCCCTTTGCATAAAAGCATCTGCTAAACGAATAAATGTCAAATGTATTTATTCAAAGTATTTAAAGATGCCTTGTGTTTATGACATTCGTCTTGGACTTTTTGAACAATGCAAATGTGAAAGACAATATTTCTTACGCAATATAAAGTGTCTAATATCAAGGAGATCAAATGAGTCATATTAGTTATTTGGTTAAATAATGTCCTCCACCATCTAACATCTTTTCAAACGAGGAAAAAACTGATTTGCACTTTTGAGAATCTGTTTAAAATGAAGCACGACTTCTTCGATGTAAATGTGCTGCCATCTGCTGACTGACAAAGGTGGTAATGCACAATGTAAAACGTCAATGGAAATCAGAATCAGCTTTCACAATGCCTTCATCTGACAATGTAGCTTTAAACAACTTCAACATGCACACACATTTCCTCCACAATAACACACAAATGTGTGTAATAAACTTTTCCCATTTCCCAAAGATTCCCATTTACACTTGCGCCGTCTGTGACCACGGCTGACGTAAATAACCTCTTTAAACTCTATAAACTCTCCTGTACGTTGTAGACGGTGACTGTGAGACAGCTGATAGCCGTCGGCTCGAGGGCAGAGGTTAGATGTCAGACACTATCAAAACACCTCTTCTTTGCCCAAGTGTAGCCTGTGTTTAATTGATAATGTTTTGGAAGACGAAATCTAAGAGGCCGTGTAAGGTTTCTTTGGATCACGCTGTAAATATTTAAGACAAACCCTGTAACACAGATGTATCACGGAATCTATCCGTCTGTCTGAAAGTAAATGTGCATGCTTAAGAAAAAGTCCTTCAAATATGAACACAGAACATCAGTCAGACGAATTCCAATAGAAAAGAGCCAAACACTGCAAAGCAAGTCTGTCAAGGGTTATGGTTCTTGAACTGAAGGAGAGGCATTTTCATTTTCCATGTCGTTCTGTTTTCATACAGAGTTATTCATTCATTTGCACAGCATTACACACTGAACATATTTATGAATTATGAATAAAACACTGGACACTCTCCAGACACAACACACTTTGATATTGAAAATTGTTTCATTGATTCACAATTTTTACCGTCTCTTTGATTTTACTGACTTCATTTGAAAGTCCATCAATGTAAGTAAACCTGGCTGCACACATGTAGATGCACACGCACGTACACAAACAAACACGGGTTTACACGCTTTACCAACAGTCCTTTCATTATAGCCGGGCAGACGTTACCGCAGGAGTCTGTGTCACTTTCTAAGTTCCATCCTTGTGAATATTGATGCGTGCAGTGGAGTATTGATGAATCACACTGAATATTAATGAGAAACGGGGTTAAGTGTAGACGCTTCTATAGGATCACTGCATTGATTTACATTGTGTTCCAAAGCAACATCACAACATTTGCCAACTGCTGAAGAGGAAAGTTAACAAGAACATTTCCTGCAAATATTAGTCTCTCAAATCTGAAGAGTTCATTTGTTAAATCAGATATCAAAAATCTTGCTTTTTATGCGTTCCAATGCATATCAATCAAGCTTTAGTTGGGTTGTTTTGATTAAGTAATAGTAACTCAAAACTGACTAACTTACACAATAAAATATCATTAAAACATAATAACATATGATTTATGAAATGTCTTAATGATTAAATGTATATTTATTTTATTTTTTTGGCTTAATTATTAGGTTGTTTTACACTAATCACAGGGTGTATTTAACCCATTCTGCACTACTGTGCATCTAACTACCGATTATTAAAATGGTGTTTTCTGTAAGTTGTGAGTGGGTCAATAAATGCATGTATTATTTATCTTTGCGAATAAATAGACTGTATTCCATGCCTGTGTGTATTCATGTTCACTAAATCAGATCTCCAGTCACTATAGACATAAAAGGCGCACATATCTGACAGCACTTGGATGTGTGGATAAATGTTCATTATGTGATTGATTCTTAAATCCTGAAAATGTGCTCATTCTCTCGTTGTCACCACTAGATGTCAGCACTGATGCATCCTCTGTTACTTGCACCCCCAGTGGAGTTTTCTTCATGTTTCCGAGGTCACAGACACGCATGAATGATCTCTCAACAAACCAGTAAAGCAGTCAGCGTTAAAGCACTGGAAAGTGCTGACGTGATGTCTCAGTGTTAGGTGTTTGTGTACTTAACATGTGGATTAGGCGTGCTATTAGAACTTAATGATGCTTAAACAGGCCCTTCAATTCTATTTATGTAAATAAAGAAAGTGTGTGTTGGTCTGTTATTTTGTATTATACATTTTGGATATGTTCACTTTTTTTAAATTAAGGGTTCATTTTTTGTATGTTTGTAAAAAAAACGTATTGTCTACACATTACTCACAAAAACAACAGTTCTAACTGATTGCAACTTTTTATTTCACATAACGTTTTCAGCAGCCTGCAGGAATAATCTGTATTTCTCTCAATCTGTCAGAGTTCATTGCTTTATTCGTTACAGAAGGTAAAATTCATTTTCTCAGAGGAATATTTTCAGCACCATGGACAGCCACGACATCCCACGCGACCGATGAAACTGCACCTCTCATGTCACGCGATATCAAACCGAATTCAACCGATTCGAGCTGAATATTTATTGTCTATCGCCTTTTGAAAAGCTATTAGCGTCCAAAATGTTTTCACAATTTGCGGTTACTATCGCAAATAAAGCAAACAAAGCAAAACTTTGGTTACTGTGAAATCGTATCCGTGGTGAATGTTTGTAGGGGAAACTTTACTGTAAAACTGCTTTTAACCATTGATCTAAATAAGGACTTGATGTCATTTAGTTGGACACCGTAGACGCGGATAAGATAATGTAATGGACCTTTCCAATTCGGACCCGAGCGCTTCCGACTTCGCTGTCACGGATATCCTGAGGGTGGAAAAAGAAAACCCCACGTGTTTTGGTGTTTGACGTGTTTCGCGGAGAGCGATCCGCGTGAACCGTGCCCTCCTCCAGCGCTCCCCTCGTGTGCGACGGATGCCGTTTCCTCTCATAACCGCGTCGCGCGCAATGCGCGAGGGCCCCGCGCGGAGAGACAGACGTCACTGCTGGCTTCTCATAACACCGCTGCTTTGAGATGCCGCTCGGACCCGCAGCCTCACAGCGCGCCGCGTTTCCTCGCCTTTCGTTTCGCGCAACGGCCACCGAAGACCAACACGGGAATGCATCGCGGGCAGCGGGAATCTAACGTCAACGGGAGCGGTGGACATAAGGAGAAGACTCCGCCGGAATGACCCCGCGTCTCCTCGCGCTGCGCTCTTGAAGCTCGTCAAGCGGATTCGCAGGGACGCGCGATCCCTACCAGGCGTCAGTCATGCCGGTGCGGCGGGGTCACGTCGCGCCGCAAAACACATTTCTCGGCATTATCATTCGCAAATTCGAGGGACAAAGTGAGTGTCAGATTTTACGTTTTCGTTTTTAATAGAATTGCAGTAATATCGTGCGCGCTTTCTGTGACGCGCTGGTGGAAGCTTAAAGGTCGTGGGTTCGATCCCCAGAGAACACACACATACGGATAAACACACATACACGCAATGCATAAGCGTTAAAAATGTCATTGTCTTTCACTGTAAATAACCTGAAATGGTGAGAATTCACAACTCTTTCAGTATTTCATTGATGTCCACGTATAGCTTTGGGCTGTTTGTCATTGATTTATTAAGTGGTTAAGAGAGAGCGCAATAGATTTGCACGTTCTCCATAAGTTGTTAGGAAGGAAACTGTTCATTGATCTTGTCCTGTGTTGGGTTAATAGCATGTCAGGATCTATTCGGTTTGTTTAAGTGTTCGTGTGTTTATTCACACTACCTCATGCTCTCACATCTAACTCTGCTGTCTTCTCTCTAATATTACTGTTCATACGGATTAAATAATGCACACAATAAATGTGCTTTGAATAAAAACGTCTGCTAAATACAAAAATGTAGGCCTAAATTGTCATGGTTCTGCCTCTCTTGTCATGTCTTTCTTGGTCTTGTGGCAGAACCTCTTGTTATGTGTGGAGAGAAGCATATTATTGTCTGTCACGACATAATATGCGTTCTCCCCGGTGTCTGGTCTCTAAGCCCCGCCCTCTCGTTCCCTCGTTAGCTTCCCCTTAGTGTTTGATCCCTGTCACCTGCCCGTCACCCTCCCTGTGTTATCATCCCTCCTTTGTATTCCTCTATTTAAAGCCTCTGTTTCCCTGTCCCGTGTCGGTACATTGTTCCTCGTATGTTGTTCGCGGGTCTCGTACATTGTTCTATGGTCCTGGTTCCTCGGTCTACGTACATTGCTCCCCATTATTGTGAGTCTCCGTAGTTTCTCCTGTTCCTGCCTTGCCCTATAAAGTGAGTTTTGTTTGTTTAGGATTTTTAGTTCTCCTTTTTCCCCCTTGAGGGAAGTTTTGGTTTTCCCTTTTTGTAAGGAGTCTTTGGTTTGTAGTGTTTGTTCCCCCATTGTGGGTTTTTGTTTTATTATTTAATCAATATTTTGTGTTGACCCCTTCCTTGCTGTCTGCATCTGGGTTCTTCCCCCTCAATTCATGACATAAGTACTGAACTGAAGAGGACATTATGGGTTTAATTTGAGTTAAAACCGACATGATTTGTTAATACGAGAGCACTACTACAATAGCTGATATTTGTTTAATGTTTCACGCTGGTTTTCATTGATGCTAATAGTCGAGTGTTTTAATCAGATATGTTTGTGTTAGTGCCATACAACGCGCATCGAGTTGACTAGCATATAAACCTCAGGGCTTTCTTACGAAAAATAACAAACCTCCTCGTAATAAAATGTTTAACTCTGTTTTGCGCAGACAAGAGATTTGTCATAGCCAATGCACGCGTCCAGAACTGTGCCATCATCTACTGCAACGATGCCTTCTGTGAAATGACGGGCTTTTCCCGGCCGGACATCATGCAGAAGCCGTGCACCTGCGACTTCTTGCATGGACAGCTGACCAAACGGCACGCCATCGCGCAGGTAGCGCAGGCTCTGCTGGGCTCGGAGGAACGCAAAGTGGAGATCGCGTATCACCGCAAGGACGGTATGTATCATCTTCACGTGTGTGATATAGTGTGTTTATTAAATGATGAAATCCCTTGGCCAAAGTGAAATCCCTTGATCAAAGTACGTTTTGTAATACTTGATGCGCTTCACGAAACATCACGTCGCACACTTTACATTCAGGGATGGAAACAGAAATGTGTGAAACACAATGGATTCTGGGCTGTCAGTTATAGAAGTTGCATTCAGACTGGTGGAACAATCGGCGTCATAAAGCTAATTCATGTTATCATTTAAAACATCATCGTGTTAGGTAGCAGCTTGATTTTGTTTTATAATTGGTTTTCTAGGAATAAACTAATCCATGGGATTTGCGATATAAACAGAAGGAGAGAGTTTAGAGGAGGTTAAGGTCTATGTGACGGCTTCAGTTGTGTTGGGTTAGGGTTTGTCTCAAATCACAGAGAAACCAGAGATCAGTTCGAGACTAAATGAAATGTAAAGGGAAAGAAAGAAAGAAAGAAAGAAAGAAAGAAAGAAAGAAAGAAAGAAAGAAAGAAAGAAAGAAAGAAAGAAAGAAAGAAAGAAAGAAAGAAAGAAAGAAAGAAAGAGGAAGGCACAAAATAAACAGTCTGAACGCCGAAATATTACTATTGCAATGAAACAAGCATCGCTATTAAATCTGAAAGGTGACAATCATCAATTTGCGTATGATAATCCTGAGAAACCGTAGGGTCATTTCAGATAAAAGTAGCTTTGTATATTGTTGGCATTTTAATATTCATGCATTTAAATAATAAATCAATACATTTTACTTGGGAAAATAGCACAGTGCTAAACATTGCTTCAGAAAGAAAGCATCTGCTAAATGTAGAAATGAGGTCTGAATTAGTGTTTCACATAAACAAAAAACATTTGTTTTTTAAGGTGTCCATATCTTAACCTTCACATTTAAAATCCAACACAAAAGCAACAGTCGGCCACCTGTTTGCACACTCTTCATTTACCTCAGACGTCTTGCTCTTTTCTGTCTCCTTTGGTGCATAAAAAGCCATGCACTTGCACCCGTCTCACATCACCAAGATTTACTGTAACATTCATCCTCTAATGGGAGATTCATCATTTTATCAGGACAGATCTCATTCCTTCAGCCGGAAGCCACGACCACACCAACAGCACTTACTCGTAATCCAAAAGTGTAATAGTGCATTATCTGAGACGGATGTAAAGCCATCATCCATCCATCGTTCATGCCCTTTAAAAATTCAATAACTGTTTAAATGTCTTTTAAATAGAGAAAAGTGATAGAGAATATCTATTTAATTTGATCAATCGTAAACGCAAGAGCAGAAAAGCTGTCCGCTAACATAATTCACAATCTATCTGGCATTCCCATTTCATTTCACCTCTTTATTTTTACAGTATGTCTCACAGGGGAAGTCTCGTGTTTTATTGTCAAACCTATCTTTATATGACCTCATGGATATGGCATTATGCTGGTTTCCACCCTGGAGACGTCACATAAACGCTCTTCTCTGTGTGAGGTGGAAATGAGGCTCTTCTGGGGGTTTTATTCTGATTTCCACCGTGAATGCATTAAACTGTGAACGATGAGCAGGTGCGCGTTTCATTTTTAGAGAATCCTTTGTGTCTTTTTTCTGTTTCGCGTCACTCCTGGAAGAGAACCTATCATTTCCAAGAGGGATAATTCAGCAGAAAACGATTAGTTCTCATTCCCATCCTCATGTTGTTCTAAGCCTGTGTGATTTATAGGACAGAGGAGGATAAGGCCTGTCAACCGTAGTCGCCGTTCACTTTCATTGCATCTTTTTCTCCACCGTGACTGAAGATTTCAGTTCCAAACATTGAATCTAACATTTTGTATTCCATGAGAGAAGGCGACTTAAACAGGAGGTTTAGAACACCATAATGGCCATTTGTTTTTTGTGAACGATCCATTTAAAGCTGCAATTCATAACTTCTGCCTCTCCATCAACATCTGTCCATTTCAAACATTAAATTGCAGGTTGTTTTATGTACTTTATGTAAGTTCGAGTCAAATGACATTAACAGCAAAATCATAGCGGACAGCTCAAATTGTAAACTGTTATTATAAGGTCGTCGTTGTAGGCTAAGGTACAAATACTGTTTTTTGTTACATTTTTAGGGGTTTTACACCATTTATTGGAACAGGACCATGTAGAGCTGACAGAAAAGCGTTGGGCAGATAGGGGAGCGGGTTTGGAAAAGGACTCTCGAGACGGGAATCGGGTCTCCGGTTGCCGAAAGCGCATTGGCGCTATATGTCGGCACGCTAACCAAAAGGCTATCGGCGCTGACTTGTCCTTTATTTCGAACCCCAAAAAGTTACAGATTGTACACATCATTTTTATTCTCTAGTAAACCAGTGTTCGTAGTACTTAATAAAACCTAGAAACCACAACACTGAACCAAAGAACATCGTGTATCCTATTAAGAACACTTTTAATCTCCACAGAACCATACGGCAAACTCAAAAGCCCTTTACAGTAAAAATCTTTGATTAGAAGAGCTTTCACACCTAATTTGGAGTAAGAAACTAATCGACTACCATCATCAAAGAACAACATTTGGGCTAAAGTCTTTAAAGAGCGTCATTTGTTGAGTCGCAGAGATTTGCAAAATTGATGTTTCTTTATTTCCAAAACATTCCATTACATCAAATTTAAGAGTTTATTTTCAAGGGTTTCATTTCCAAGGATCTCTGCATTCATCGCACGCACGCACACTTACACACATACACATCATATTGTAGACAACAATGTATTCATGAATACGGGTCATGCCTCATTTAGCATTTCTATTGCAGCAGAATATGATAGCCCCTCATAATTCTTCTGAGACTTCCCGTCTAACAGGACACTATCGTGAGAAACCGCTGCTCTGGCATTTTCTCTCTGAACACGATTTCATTCAAAGCAAAAATCCAGTTCCAGAATGTATTTCATGGTTTTCATTTGCGTTCAGATTGTGTACACTCTCAAAAAAAGGGTGTTTCAAAAGGTTCTTCGATGCTATAGAAGAACCTTTTGGTTCCATAAAGAACCTTTAACATCTAAAGAACCTTTCTGTTTCACAAAAGGTTCTTCAGATTATAAATAAAAGAAAGAGATGGTTCTTTAAAGAACCTTTGGCTGAATGGTTCTTTGTGGAACCAAAATGGTTCTTCTGTGACATCGCTGTGAAGAACCTTTTAAGCACCTGTGTATGTATGTTCGTGTATCTCGACTGGTTGGGCATTGCATTGTCATGCATTTGATTCCCAAAGAAAACGCGTATTGATAAAAATCAATTATGGTTAAATGCAGAGTAATTCTGTGAAACAGTGACCCGTTTGCCTCTTTGTTCTGTCTGTTATTATTTCAGTAATGAACAGATGCTGTCGTGATGCCCTACGGCCTCTCTGTATATGATTTATTAGCACACAGCTCAACCAATCAGCACGCAGACCCGTGTCCATGTTTTCCATTTCATTTGAAACGGCGTAAATGTACACTCTTAAAAAAAGGTGCTTCAAAAGGTTTGCCATTTGCTTCGTTAAAGAACCTTTAACATCGGAAGAACCTTTCTGTTTCAAAAAAGGTTCTTTGTGGCGAAAAAAGGTTCTTCAGATTAAAAAGAAGTAAGAAAGAGAGGGTTCTTTAAAGAACCTTAGACTGACTGACTTCCATGGCATCGCTGTGAAGAACCTTTCAAGCACCTTTATTTTTATGAGCGTTCACAACCATGTCAAAGGCCTGTTAGTTAAATGATTATTTATTTTAGTAAATGCAGTTGCGTTAGGATACCTTAACATGTACGGTGCTAATACAATGCTCGCTTGAGATGGATATTTGAACTTGAACATGAATGTGGATTTGTTCACACTGGCAGCTACGGGCATTGTGTTGTAATCACTGATCTATATAAATGACCGGATAGAACGCTAAACCAGCGGCGGAAGTGTTTGCGTTTGTTTATTTTGGGCAGAAAGTGATGTATAGAGATCGTTAAGGTGAGTATTGGTGCAGTTCTGTTATGAAGTAAAATTTCATGACTTTAAGAACATATGCAGTCTACATTTATCTGTATTTAGAACGAGCACATTTGTCATATGTTGGTGCCTCGTCCGTCCGCTGATCTGTTACGTACGCTACTGTAATGAAGAGATGGGAAAATTCCCGATATAAAAACAGGGACTGGCAATTTACTGTTTCATTATTAATATGTGATATCTCCATTACTTCAATAGACCGTTTGGGCAAACCAACATGGCGGCGCGGTGGCTTCAGTGTAATGACGTCACGAGCAATCCAGTCATTGATATAGATCAGTGGTTTTAATTCAGATTCTGTTGATACAGATCATGCAAATGAAATATTACTGCTTTACCTGGCCAGAGACTGAAGAGAGAGCGACACACACACAGAATGAGAGATATTTATAGCTCTGTGCTTTTGGTAGGTATGATGTTTGGAGTTTCAGCTCAAGGGAACAGAGAGAGAGAGAGAATCTGCAAACCCACAACAAAACAGCAGAAATAAAACCTATAAGGACTCATCATTATAAGTACAGATTTAAAATGCTGTGTCAGGTGGTGAATCTTTTAAGACAAATAGTTTTCTGTGAGCAGGAATGAATCAGAAATCTTTATTTTATTTGAGGAAACACACAGATGATATAGTTTCCTTCTATTGACGCACACATTTTTGTTTCTTCCATCTTCTCTTCTTTACACGGTCTCTTCACTGGACGTGGATTAATAAAGCAACCATTGATCTCTTTAATCTTCATAGGAGTTGTTGTCCTAACACGCTATTTGGCTGGCTGGTTAGATTTAGCTCCGCCCACACCAAAATTGGACCTAAATCCACTTTTTGATGTATGATGTCAAGAGACACTAAATGTTGAAAGTTTCGATACAATTTTATGAAAACCATACGGTCTGGTGAAGCATCATAGTTTGTATCGTATCACAGCAGCTGTACAGAAAAAAAGATTATGATTTAAAGTGTAGGGATTTTCAGAAAGAGCTGACAGGGCAGATAATTATGGTCTGTCTGACACATTCGTTGTGTGTGTTGTAGTGTTATTTCTCTCCTGTAGTGGAGTAATAAATGACCTTTCACACAGTCCTCAAACAGCCATCAGTCACAGTGTTTGATCCTGTGTGTGTGTGTGTGTGTGTAATGTCCCCACAAAGATAGTAACACCAGTAGATTTTGACCTTGTGGGGACATTTTTCAGGTCCCCATAAGGGAAAACAGCTTATAAATCATACAGAATGATATTTATTGAAAATTTAAAAATGCAGAAAGGTTCGTGTGATTATAAGGATTAGGTGTTGGGGTAAGGTTAGGGGATGGAATAAATCATAAGCCTGATATAAAATCAATGGAAGTCAATGGATTGTCCCCATAAAACATGGAACCCATCCGTCACAATGTTTGATCATGTGTGTGTGTGTGCGTGTGACGAGCTTTCCTGTAGCTCAGTGGTTAGAGCATGATGCTAGCAATGCCAGGGTCATGGGTTCGATCCCAGTGGATTGCACATAGTCAAAGACAAAATGTATAGAACAATGCAATGTAAGTTCTTAAATGTAATGTAAATGTACAGAGATGGCTAAACTGAAAATGTGATGTATACAAGCACAAAATACACACAATCATACGCTAACAGTGATCATCATTGATTTTTCTTAAAATGTCACCAACACTTTTCTCTAAGATAAGGAAAGGTTACGCGAATAGGGTGATGAATAAATGAATGCTCGTATTGATTTGAAAAGCTATGACTGTGAACGTATGTGCGTGTGCGTATGGATTACTCTGTTTTAAGACGGCTCCACGGCCTCTGTCGGTTTAATTATTGATAACGGAAATTGAATCTAATGAAATTTCCGTCATCTTGAAACGAGAACTGAGCTGAATATAGTCTGTGGGTTCATATACAAAACAACATTGACACACACACACACACACACACACACACGTTTGATCTAAACATTTCAGAACCCTACATACAAAACAACCCCTTCAGGTCAGAATACACCACATTAAAAATTAAAAGACACCGATAGCTACGTTGTCTCGACAATATTCGGTGTTCACTGTCAGCATAGATTATAATACACAGTTTTTGTAAAAAAACGTATTTGTGTATCACAGTGTGATATAGGTGCCCTAACCTCCAGCAGGTCACATGATTGACATCTCAAGTAACCGATTAAGGTGCATCAGACAGTGAAACTGTGTTCTCCGTCTCCTGTGACTGCAAGTCAGAACAAATGGGCAAGAGATGCCAAATGTTGAAACGCGGTTGAGCTCAGTTTACCGTAGGGGCGAGAAATGATGATTGCATCCCGAGCGATGTCCGTTCTGTCTGCTTGTCTTTCACGCTGTGATGCCTGCGGCGCTCGCCCCGACAGATGCGCTCGGAGAAAACTATCAAGAGTTTGCAGAACAGCGTGATCAAATTCAAGAAAGGCTCTGCTTAAATCATGCTAAAATTA